>NC_138773.1:196113798-196406298 GCF_965119305.1 Pelophylax lessonae
GACTTTTTTTTTTTTTCACGGAGAGCGGACGACATTTGTGTCATCCGCTCCGTGTGCCCGCATATCATCCCATCCGTTTGCGATGACACCGCTGACATCCGATTTTCCTTCCTTTCCGTTTTTTACACGGATGAAAAAATAGGGTTCTGTTCCATTCGAAAAAACGGAACAGAACTGAAAGGAGGAAAATCGGATGTCAGCGGATGGTATTCCGCTGACATCCGCAGTGCCATTCACTTACATTATGTCCGCAAATCATCCGCAAACGGATGGGATGATTTGCGGACACACGGAGCGGCCGTGTGAAAGGACCCTATAGCTTTTTGATTGTCATCCGTTTCAGCTGTACATTTCTCATTAAGCATATCACAAAGATCTGTGTGGTCCTCAAACAAATGTTAAAAAAAAACAAACACGGTGAGTCCCCATCCTCAAGAAGGCACATGTACAGACATGCCAATGAACATCTAAATGATTCAGAGAAGGATTGGGAGAAAGTGCTGTGGTTACATGAGACAACAATTGAGATCTTTGGCATTACCTTGACTTACCGTGTTTGGAAGAAGAAAAATGCTGACTATAACCCTAAGAACACAATCCTATCACTACAGTCAAGCACGTAGGTGAAATTATTATGCTTTGTGGCTATTTCTCTGCTAAACGTTCAGGCCAACGTTGCCACATTGAGGGGCCAATGGATGGGGCCATATATTGTAAGATCTTGGATGAGAACCTTCTTCCCTCCGCCAGAACGCTAAAGATGGGTCCTGGATAGGTCTTCCAGCATTACAATAATCTAAAACATACCGCCACAGCAACAAAGAAGTGGCTCAAGAAGAAGCACATTAAGGTCATAGAGTAGCCTAGTCAGTCTCCTTAACCACTTGCCGACTGCCCGCCGCAGTTTTACTGCAGCAGGCTGGCTAAGCTGCTCAAACCAACGTAGTACTACGTAGGTGGCGTGCTTGGTGCTGGGGGGCAGGCTCCCGCCCCCACTAGGCAGTGGGGATGGCAATGCACAGGGTCGGCGGCCGCGATTACCGCTGGCCCCCTGCGATCGCGCCCCGTGGAGAGAGAAAAACGGTCAGCTGTTGTAAACACAGCCGACCGTTATTCTCTCTGAAATGATCACAGAGCGCCTGTGATCCTTCTATATAGCATCACAGGTCTTTATGGTAATTTCACAAGCCCTTCCCCCACAGTTAATAAGCACCCCCCTAGGCTCACATTTAACCCCTTGATCACCCTCTTTGGGTAACCCCTTCCCTGCCAGTGTCATTATTACAGTAACAGTGCACATTTTTTAGCACTGATTACTGTAGTAATGTCACTGGTCCCCCCAAAAGTGTCAGGGGTCCGATCTATCTGCCGAAATGTCACAGTCCCGCTAAAAATCGCAGATCACCGCCGCCATTACTAGTAAAAATAAATAAAAAATAACATAAATCTTTCCCCTAGTTTGTAGACGCGATAACTTTTGCACAAACCATTTAAAATACGCTTATTGCTATTTTTTTTTTTTTTTTTTTACCAAAAATATGTAGCAGAATACAAATTGAGCTAAAAGGATGAAAAAGTTTTGATTTTGAAATTCTTTTTTTTGGGAAGTTATATAGCGGAATGTGAAAAAGGTTTTTTTTTTTTTTTTTCAGAATTGTCGCTCTTTTTTTGTTTATAGCGCAAAAAATAAAAATCGCACAGGTGATCAAAACCACTAAAAGAAAGCTCTATTTGTGGGGGAAAAAAGGACATTGATTTTATTTTGGTTCAATGTTGCACGACCCCGCAATTTTATGTTAAAATAACGCAGTGCAGAAATCCCAAAAAAATGGCCTGGTCATTAAGGGGGCAAATTCTTCTGGTCCAGACCCATATATATATGGGTTTACAACCTCTTTAAATAGACCCTTCATTTCTTTGTAAGTGGGCAAACGTACAACATCTGCAGGGGATCAAATAATTATTTTTCCTCACTGATTCTCTGATAGGTGTAGACTTGCATATAAGGACACACATCAGACTTGATCTGCATTAGAATGTGTATACATATTGAAGAAAACATATATTCTTTTTTTAATGGAATGGAACATTTAAAATGACTTTAAAATTAGTTTTATATGCACTTTGAAATGAGGGAAATACCGCATTTGTCCTGCCTTTATTACATTCAGTCTGCGTATTTATGTTACAGCACTCTGCATTGTTTTGTAACACATTATAACTGCTTCTTGGACTCTTTTTTTTGTAGCATACTGTTGATAGGCAATGTACACAGCATGTGAACTTTTTAAATACCGTAGCACATACGATGTGGCAGGGAAGAGTGTGTATGTGCTTGTGTTGCCTTTTAAACAATATCAAGTTGTATTTCTATGCATATAATGAGCATTTGTGAGTGTGTGCAAACAACATTTTATGATCTGCAAGATGCTCTTCTCCTTGTGGCCATTTTACTTTATAAAAGAAGTCTTGTTTCAGGCTTTAAGAATTTAAACATCTCCAAGAACAGAATAGTTGTGTTAGGTGTGGTGCGTCTTGTTATTTTTGGCTCTGATCGGTTAGGATGAGGCTGGGTATTATTCAGAACAAGAATAAATGAAGGCATAGCAGATCCGAATATCACTTCAGTGATCCAAAGCAAACAATCTTTATTAGCAGGTAACTAGGGAGGTAGAGTAGCATAGTACTACCCTTCAGATAATTACAAAAATATAAACATATTTCAGGGAAAAATAGTAACGTATAACGGCTGCATTGGTGTCAGTTATTTTTCCCATCTCAACTTTTCACAAAACTTACATGAGTCATTTTTTACCGGTTATAAATTTCTGAGTTTCTTGGCATAACACAGCTGTCCTTCTGTATAACAACTGAAAAAAGGTTAAAATCAGTAGCAATTTATAATGTGAACATATTAAGGAGGAAGTAAACCCTCCTCTGACACTTTTACCTATAGGTAAGCCTATGATAAGGCTTACCTATAGGTACTGTAAATATCTCCTAAACATGTACCTTTTAGGAGATATTTACCTTACATGCAGCCAGTGACGTCACTGGCGCATGCGCTCTGAAGGAACGGCCACTGTTGCCGTTCCTTCAGAGACCCGTGCCGTGACCGTCGGCTCCCGCGCGCATGCGCGGGAGTGACGTCACCACGGCTCCGGCCAATCAGATGGCCGGATGCCCCGATCCCGGAAGACGGGCGACTGGACATGTCGCCCGTCATACAGGTAAGCGGATGGCACGGCGGGGGCTCGTTCTAAGGCAAGTATTTCATAATGAGCTAGTATGCGGTGCATACTAGCTCATTATGTGTTTCTCTTACAGGTTGCAAAAAGAAGAAAACATTTTTTTCAGGTTTACAACCTCTTTAACCACTTAAGCCCCGGAAGATTTTACCCCCATTCCGACCAGGGGGTATTTTGCGATTCGGCACTGCGTGACTTTAACGGAGAATTGCGCGGTCGTGTGACGCTGTACCTAAACGAATTTGGCGTCCTTTTTTTGCCACAAACAGAGCTTTCTTTTGGCGGTATTTGATCACCTGTGCGATTTTTTGATCACGCGTTATAAACAAAAAAAGAGCGTCCATTTTGCAAAAATAGCAATATTTTTCCCTTTTTTTTATATGAAATTCCCCCCCAAAAAAAATGTAAAAATCAAAATTTTTTAAAATTTTCGGCTAATTTGTTTTATGCTACCTATGTTTGGTAAAAAAAATCGCAAAAAGCGTATTTTGATTGGTTTGCGCAAAAGTTATTGCGTTTACTAACTAAGTGAAAGATTTTTGTCATTTTTGTTGTTTTTTTTTTTAACGCGTAATGGCGGCGATCTGCGATTTTTTTTGCGGTACTGCGACATTGCGGCGGACAGATCGGACCCTTGACTGACATTTTTGACACTTTTGGGGTTACCAGTGACATTTCTACAGTAATCAGTGCTATACATATGCACTGTTACTATAAAAATACACTGGTAGTGAAGGGGTTAACTTTATTTGAGAGGGAGGGGCTGTGTGTGTCCCTAGGGGCGTGATTCTAACTGTGATTGGCTGGGGCTTCAGCTGTATGCAGAGTGATCAACGGATCTACATAGTAGATCCAGATGATCAGCTCTCATACAGCGAGGAGAATGACAGGCAGCTTGTTTACACAAGCTGCCTGACTTTCTCCCTCTCCCCCGCCGATCGCAGAGTGGCCGGCGGACATCGGGTCCGCCGGTCACACGCGCGGGGGGGTCCGTGACCACTCGGGAGCGGGAGCGCGCCTCCGGGGGTGCGCGCTCGCTCCCTAGACCCTCACAAGCTAGTGACGTAGCCCTACGTCACTTTGCCTGTGAGGGGCTGACCGCCGACGTAGATAGTCGTGCGGCGGTCGGCAAGTGGTTAAGAACTGCAGCCTATCTGATGTTTACTTCTGTTTTTTTCTTTGTGGTGAGAGGTAGGTAGGAGGTTCTTTGGGTAAAGAGCAGAGGTTTTAAATACAACTATCACAAAGGGGAAGGGTGTTGGCTGCAGAATCTGCTTCTTCAAGCATAGGCAGCCTTGTGCCACTACCCACCATCCACAGGGCTGCAGGTCTACTGCTTTCATAATGCTGTATTTTCTTCCAGATATAGAATAGCCCAAAACACTGCCAAGTAGATTTGTGGATAGAGACACATATTATAACATAGAGCTGGGGTGTCAAACTGTCGGCCCTCCAGCTGTTGTGGAACTACAAGTCCCATTATGCCTCTGCCTGTGGGAGTCATGTCAACTGTCAGCCTTGCAATGCCTCATGGAACTTGTAGTTCTGCAACAGCTGTAGGGCCGCCAGTTTGACACCTTTGACATAGAGTAAGAGGGTTAAATTATAAATGATCAGACCCCAAAGGGTTATTTTTATCTCACCAGTATGCATATCCAGTGGACCGGGCAGGATGATCTAAAACCCTATAAAGCCTATGCACAGAGTCGAATCATCTGCCCAATGATTAGATATAAAATCATTATATTACAGGGTTGTCCTTCAGTCACCCAGTTGCCATACATAAACTGCAACATAAATATGTATTCAAATCATTTCTGTCCTAAATTTAATCTTTGGGAACTGTTATAGTTTGGGTAGGTTAATAGTTTTGTCTTTTTAATCACTTTACCCCCCTTAATGACCAGGTCAGGTTTTTTTATGAAACGGCACTTCGTTACTTTAACTGACAATTGCGTGGTCAAACAGTGTACGCAAAAAAAATGTATTTCTTGGGCTATAAACAAAAAAATGACAGTTTTGGAAAAAAAAATGTTTTACTTTCTGCTAAAAATCGTATTCAATGGGAAGACATTAACATCAGGGGCAAGCAAAGGGTTAACTGTGTGCCTAGCCTGTGTTTTACTACAGTGTGGGGAGGTGCTTTAAATAGGGGATGACATGGATCCTAGTCCCTGCTTTGCAGAGACACCGAATCCATGCCTTCCCTCCTGTCAGAACAGCGATCTGCCTTGTTTACATAGGCAGATTGCCGTTCTGTCTCTCTGCAGGATGATCGGCGGGTGCTGCGAACGTCGAGTCCACGGTACCCGTTGATCGGCTCCCGCTGAGCATAATCACAGTGGGAGGGAGTAACCGGCAACGTGCATTTGCACCCCCTACCTGAAAGGGCAGGATCGGGTATATATATACGTGATCCTGTTCACAGCTGCCGCCCTGTAGCAGAAAAACTGCTATGGGATGGTTGGCAAGAGGCTAAGTTTTCACTAAACTGCTTATAAAATGCACAAGTTCTCTGATGTAATATTCAGTGACATTGTTTTTATTGCTTTGTTTTTATCCATCTTCAGGGACAGTTCACACCATAAATTGCACAGGAACGCGCTGTGTGTTCCTGTGTGATTAACATACCATACGGGTGCCATTCAGTTCATTCATTTGAATAGGCTGAAATTGCACCGAACCGCACCAAAAGTAGTGCATGAACTACTACTTTATAAAATGCACAAGAACCGAAACAAAAGTACCTTGCTCTCCAATGCAGGCAAATGCACTGTATTTGATGTGAAAAAGTTAAAAGATTCTGCTGTCTGTTGCCTATTGGTCATCCACAAGCAAAGTAAATGAATGGTATCAAAAATAAGAAAAATTGAGTGAATAAGAAAAATAGTGATATAACCTAAAGAAAAAATAAGATACAAATGTTCCAACCTGCAGTCAACAAGTTGCCACATACTGTGAAACAAAACACAATCAATTAGGAAACCGTGTCTATAATATAATTCAGCAAAAGTAAATATAAGGTGTACTTCTTCCGATGGTAAGTGATACACGATCAAGTGCTTCTAAAATCCACACGTTCTTAATAAAATATTGGCCTCTTAAAGATATGTATAAACTCTAAATTATAAAGCCTCGTACACACGCAACGAATTTCCGCCGACCGGTCGTCCGTCTTTTGTCCAGAGTGGTGTCTGTTGGTTGGAATGTGCTCTTGACTGCACACGAATTTTCCCGTACGACAGAATTCTACTTCAGAAGTGATATCATGTGTTGGATTGCTTTGTATGTGTTCTTTCATCTCTGAGCATGCCTAGTCTTGCTCATAAGATTTTTCCCCATCGAAATCTGTACTAATGAGACGAAAATCGGACATGTTTTGATGGTCGACAAAAATTATATAGCCTGCACACCAGGATTTCTTCGGCCGAAAAGTCGGAGTCGGTTGTCGGAAGCACCATACTAACAAGCCGAAAATCGGCAGATCGGTCGTCGGATGAAAATTTCCGCCTGAATTTCGACTCGTGTGTACGGGGCTTAAGAGATCATGAAAAGCGCAGAACACAGAGGTTTCCTTAGGAAAGCCTGTCTTGTCCTCGCAGCTGCATGTCTCGGGATGGATCCTGTATTGAGTGGTTAGCTTCCCAACTTCCACACGCTTATCCAAGTATAATAAACACCTCAAATCAGCTTTATCTTTTACTCAATGGAGACTCATGCATGAAAAAAAGGAAGCTCATCTTGCAGTATTACCATGCTATTTATTAGACAATAAAACATATTGCACTTACAAGATAAGGGTAAAATCAAGCGGTAAAGGTAGAATCCGACCGAATGAACCAGCAGGTCAGGAAATGTAGTAATGTCAAAGCTCTTGTGTCAACCCGACGTGTTTCCCCATAAAAGGCATCATCTGGGGTTTGCGTTTGCCACCCGCATTTGGGGTGTCATTAGGCTAGCATTGACACCCGCTGCAGATAGCAACTGCAGTGCATTTTGATCATGGTGCAGGAAACGCACACAGAACTTGGGTTTTCCGCACCACATTCTGATGTGAACTGGCTGTAGATGAAATTGCTGCTCTAGTAAAGTCTACCCCATTTGACCACTGCCCTCCCCAACTACCCCTTACAAGCATCATATTTACCTATTCCAACTCTGAGATCTATACTGTGTGTCCCACTTAGCGTCACAGTTGCAGTAAGCGCCCTCTCCATTGCAGTGATGGAGTTTGTTCTGGAGAAGCAGTGTAAGCAGCTGTAATAATTTAAAACCGAAGCTGTGTGAAAGCACAGTAAAGATCTCAGTGAAGCAGGCTTATGCATGAGATGGGATGGAAGCTGGTAGAGGAAAACGGGATCTTCCAAACTTTATTTTTGCTACTAGAAACATGTCTACCATAGGAATAAAAAGAAGCACATGTAGAAAAAAACATTTTTTTTTGTTTTGAAGTAAGCAGCTGCACAAAAATTACAGAAAATACACCTTCAATCCTGTAAAAGATTTGTTAAAATACATGAACCATTAAAATTGCATGAAAAGCGCAAACAAATTTCTTGGTACCTTTTACAGTTCATTGAAACAATGCTTTTTATTCCTGAAAAGTGTCAATATAAGAAAGCAATTGAATAAATGCCTGCATGTCTTTTGTATGTCATGGAGTATTTCAAAGAAAGTGTGAAATGGGATAATTTAATGCTTGTTCTACAAAGATAATCTTAAATGGCCCAAGAAGATTTGTTGGTATCCGTATAAAAGATTGAATATTTTATATAGTTTGAATACGTGATGATAGTGATATTTTAAACTGTTTTCTGTAAATTGTAAACAACATGTCTATAATCTTGTAGTAATCAATCAGTCAGACTATTTATTTGGAGAAAATAGTCACTCTTCTGTTTAGTATCATGGCATCATCGTTACCACCACAAAAAAACATGGACTAGAGAAAGAGAAGGGGGAGAGAGTTTGAGGAGGTCAGAAAGACAATTATAGACCAACAAGTAAAAGGTAAAAGCTTAGGTGTACACAGATCGAAATTCATCTGTTTTTGTTGGGACCAGCCGAATTTCGATCCATATATGAGCACCCTGGTTGCACAGAAGACAATTTGTCAACTGACTTCTGTACAACCACCCTGTGGGGTTTTTTTTGTGGATGGGACAATCTGCACTTTTTTTTTTTTTCACTGCACTCGCTGATTGAACAAAAACAAAATGTATGATGTATGGCTGGCCAAAGGCTTAAAGCAGGGCTTGACAAATTTTCCTGAAATCTAGGATCCAGCTAAAAAAGTTAGGAGCCAGTTTTTTTTTTTTAAACTAACAACCAAGCTTTATTTAATAAAACGGATACTAAATTTACACATAAATACGACTAGAACCCCACTCTCCTCTAGCGCAATTGGATGACAATAGACTGTCTGTCTCTTTCCATCCGATGCCATCTGATCCGATCCACGGGATGGATAGAAAATAGAACCACCATCCGTCTGCTTTTGGCGGACAGGATCAGATGGCGGCAGATTACTGCTCCATAGAGGAGAATGAAGGGTCCGATCAGGTCTGCCTGAAAAACTGACAGACGGACCTGATCATACATCCCGTGGGAAAAGGGCCTTTCGGCTGTGGCATGGCGATGAGGAAAAAAAAAAAAGATTATATATATATATATATATATATATATATATATATATATATATATATATATATATATATTATTATTTTTTTTTTAATAAAAAAAAAATATTTTTTTTTATTTTTTTTAATAATTAAAAAAAAAAAAGAAAATATTATTTAGTTTTTACATTTAAAAAATAAATTAAATTAATAATAAATAACCACACTCCCTGTCAAAGGTAACTAACTGGACAGGGAGATGGTAATGCATTGTGAACAAACAGTGGAAACAGTAATTACAACAGTCATTACTCCCGGCCACCACAAGAGGGCGCCAGTTCCCCATTGGAAGCCTCTCATCTCAAGATAGGGCGAAAAGCCGGGGCCTCAATTTTCGGACGGCCCGGAAGTCCGTACACTCCGTGCGCAGAAGTCCGTGCAAAAATCACAGGACACCTTCTGCAGGGCACCCCAGGCGCTAGGCAGACTTGTATAAAGTATTCAAAATTTCTACTTGAGTAAAAGTACAAGTGCTCGATCAAAAAGTGACTTGAGTAGAAGTGGAAGTGCTCGCAGAAAAAGTTACTTAAGTAGAAGTACTAAAGTATTCAACATTTTTTTTACTTAAGTATTGCAAGTAGTTTTTTCAAAAAATTTGCTACTTAAGTACTAAAAGTAAAAAGTACCAGTAGTTTTTTCAAAAAATTTCTACTCAAGTACTGAAAGTAGAAGTAGAAGTACTGTGTTATGTAGTTATTAAAGAAAGAAGTCAAAAGTTTGAACATCATATTGTTTTTTATTATTTCAAATGATTTATTCAAATGATTAACCTAAAGGACAATCACAACTCCTTAGGCTGTAACTTTTTGTAAACAAAAAACAGATAAAGTATGTCCCTCCCTTCCCCTTTTAAAGCATCCACCTTTTAAAGCCAGGGGTGGTCTCCTTCCTGAGCTTCCTCACTCTCACAGCCAGGCAGATCACTTGAAGTTGAAGGGCCAGGGGTGGAAGGTGGTGTTTTTGGTTCGTCCATCTTTTCAGCTGATCAAAAGGCAGAACAGGAGCATGCGCAGTCTTCTTAATCGCGGTTTGATTTGATTTGCTCAATTGATGATGATGTGCCAGGCCAGCTTCATCAAACCTACAACGCTTAAAGTGAAAAATGCATCAAAAACTACTAACAAAGTGGCTGTGCTAAAAATGCTAATAAAGTGCCTGCAATTATATTATATATATATATTCTTCTTGTATTCAAAATCATCGCCCACAGTATCAAAAATAAAGTGACATGTCTGTGCTAAATGCAGTGCAAATTATTCCCACAATGTAAATTTAATTCATATAAAATATATATGACAATACCACAGTAAAATAAGTTGTGATTGTGAATAAGTTAGTTGCAAGTTTAAGTGTGTAAACTAAACTTTATAACGAAAAGTCCATAACTGAATTCCAGTGTGCAATCTAAGAAGTGCTTGTCACTTGCTGTCAGATGCTTCCACCTTTCTTCTGTGATCTGCTCAAGTAAAGTGGTGGACTGGATAGCCTCTCTCTCTGCCTCTCACCTTAGTAGCACTGGCACTGCACTGGTTCAAAAAGCTGTCTATATTATTTTCATTATAAGAACTTGTCAGAACATGCTTCCACCACCTGTCCTTCACACTAGTAGTGCTCATTTGCTTTGCTCAAGTCAAGTGCCACTGCCAGTGGCCACTGCAGTGCGGGCACAGCCGCACAGGCAGAGGCAGGCCGCAGGAAGCACAGGCACCACCACAACACAACACTTATGGTCCATGGACCATGGATGGTCGGATAATCATCATAGCCGTCAGTCTCACTCTTCTTGGTTCAAAAAAGCCACCCATGACCCGTGTGTATATAATATATTAATATTTTATATTGATTATTTGATTCTCAAATGGCACATTTGCCATGGCAAGGATTAGGCCCTCTCCACGGTCCACCTCACTCACCTCATAGAGAAGAAGATGAGATAACGAAGAAAATGCTCCGAGTCCCGCCGCCCGTGTCACAACTCCTCTCAGTAAGGGCCCTAAGGGGTGGAGTCTGAGTGACACACAACACGTCTAGAGGCAGAGACCTCGAGCGGGAAGACGGCAGCATGGCTCCTCCAGTGCGGTCTTAACTTGATGATCATGACAGTGATTCCGCGGGCCGCGGCGCGAGCGAGGCTGTGGGATTGATTGAATTGAGTTGTGCTGCCTACTGCTACACGCTACCTACTACTAAATTGTGAGTCAGTATATTTTATTTCATTTTTATATATAAAAGCGGTATTGTTGAGCACTACTAGCCACTAGATCTCCTGGCTGTCACTTTGTCACATGTTGGGGAATCACAGCGGCTCGGCTCCAGAAGTGGCGGGTGTCCCCGTCATCCTGCCAGGGCCGCCAAGAAGTTCATCACCTAATCTTAAGTTATTAATATCTTATGAGGAAAGGACCTATGGGATTGAGAATTGAAATAATTAAATATATATGGCTTTTTGAACCAGTGCAGTCAGTGCCACAGTGCCACCCAGACGCTATCCACCAGTGCCACCACCATTAAGTGTGTTGGTCGGTCACTCGAGCACTGAAGGAGGTGGAAGCATCTGACAAGTGAAGTGACACTTTAGATTTGCACACTGGAATTCATTTATGGACTTTTCGTTATAGATAGGTTTACACACTTCAACTTGTTGCACGCACCTGACCTAACTTATTTCATAACTTATTTTATTGTGATTTATTGTCATATTTTATATGAATTGAATTTACTGTTACATTGTGGGAATAATTATTTTCACTGCATTTAGGCTTTAGCACATTCATGTCACTTTATTTTTGATACTGTGTGGAGTGTGGGCAGGGCACTGGGGGCAACAATGATATTATATCGATTGCACAGGCACTTCATTCGCACAGCCAAGTTGTGTTTGTTAGTAGTTTCTTGATGCACTTTAAGCGCTGTAGCACCATTTATTTGTTTGTTTCATATTTTCTTTTTATTGGAAAGATTTGGTATAGCAGCTTTTATTATACACAGCCTTTATTTTCGTATGCGCTGATTTACAAATGACATTATACACATTTTTTTGAGCTTTATGAAACCTGCCATCTACTGTTCTGGCAGTGGTAATTTTTTAAAAAGTAACGAGTAACTATGCAGCACAAAAAAAAAATACTTGAGTAGAAGTATCGAAATCATCGAAAAAATGTAGTGAAGTAAAAGTAGAAGTAGGAGAAAAAAATTCTACTCTAGGAAAGTACAGATACCGCATTTCGGTACTTAAGTACAGTACTTAAGTAGTTCTACTTCGTTACTATACATCTCTGGCGCTAGGTCGCTAATTCTAGTCGCAAATGCGACCTGTCGCCCGGGTTTTGTCGAGGCCTGGCTTAAAGACCCTCACCAAGCAAATTGATGTTCCTCTGCAAAATATTAGGAAGTGTAAACCCCATGGAGGTGTAGCCAACTGCCCTGGATGTGGCTGCAAGTGGAAAATTGACCTCTGAATAAAAAGAATAGTGTGGATAGTGGACAAAGGGCCAAGGAAAACATCTTATGAGATACAACCAGAACTCCAAGGTCAAGGTACATCTGTGTCTGATCACACCATCTGTTGGATTTTGAGCAGCAGTGAGCTCAAAGAAAAAAGACTCAGGAGGACTCCATTTTTAATAGAAAAACACAAAAATGTCAGACTGGAATTTTCTGAAGTGCATATTGACAAGCCACAATGCTTCTGGGTGAATGTCCTTTGAACAGATAAAACAAACCTATTCCTTTTGGCAAGTCACATCCGCTCTGTGTTCACAGATAATATAATGAAGCATTCTAAGAAAAGAGCACCATACAGTGCCTTAAAGTATTTATACCCCTTAAAATATTCAACATTTTGTCATGTTACAACCAAACATGTAAGGTTTTTACTGGGATTTTATGTGCTAGACCAACAGAAAGTGGCACATAATTGTGAAATGAAAAAAAGGACGTAAATGTAGTTTGGGTACAGCATTGCATGACTGCACAATTGTCAGTTAAAGTCAAGTTGAATAAAGTGGCCCGGTCATTGAGCAGCAAAATCTTCTGGTCTTAAAGTGGTTAAATAGGCTGTTTCACGCCAGCCCTGGTGACAGATGCGCACTTGTGAATACACGTTCGCATTCATGCATGCGCGTGAGCAGGTTTGCCCACATCTGTTTGGCTCATTCTTGGCATACGTGTGCACCTGGAAACAGCATCTGTACTATGGTGAAGCCTCTCCTGACAAATGGTTTTCCAAATTTTTTACAAATATCTGAAAAGTGTGGCGTGCATTTGTATTCAGCCCCCTCTACTCTGATACGCCTAATTAAAAATCTAGTGGAATCATTTGCCTTCAGAAGTCACCTAATTTGTAAATAGAGTCCACCTGTGTGTAATTTAATCTCAGTGTAAATACAGCTGTTCTGTGAAGCCCTCAGAGGTTTTTTTAGAGAACCTTAGTGAACAAACCACATCATGAAGGCCAAGAAAGACACCAGACAGGTCAGGGATAAAGTTGTGGAGAAGTTTAAAGTAAGGTTATAAAAAATGATCCCAAGTTTTGAATATCTCATGGAGCACTGTTCAATCCATCATTCAAAAATCGAAAGTGTATGGCACAACTGCAAACCTACCAAGGCATGGCCGTCCACCTGAACTGACAGGCCGGGCAAGGAGAGCATTAATCAGAGAAGCAGCCAAGAGGCCCATGGAACTCTGGAGCAGCTGCAGAGATCCACAGCTCGGGTGGAAGAATTTGTCCACAGGACAACTATTAGGCGTGCACTCCACAAATATGGCCTTTATGGAAGAGTGGCATGAAGAAAGCCATTGTTGAAAGAAAGCCAAAAGAAATCCAGTTTGCAGTTTCCGAGAAGCTATGTGGGGGACCCAGCAAACGTGGAAGAAGGCGCTTGTTCTGGTCAGATGAGACCAAAGTTGAACTTTTTTGCGCAAAACGCTATGTGTTTTGCGGAAAACTAACCCTGCACATCATCCTAAACACACCATCCCCAAAATGAAACGTGGTGGTGGCAGCATCATGTTGTGGGGATGCTTTTTCTTCTGCAGGGACAGGGAAGCTGGTCAGAGTTGATGGGATGATGGATGGAGCCAAGTACAGAGTAATCTTAGAAAAAAACCTGTTAGAGTCTGCAAAAAGACATGAGACTTGGGTGAAGGTTCACCTTCCAGCAGGACAAAGACCCTAAACATATAGCCAGAGCTACAATGGAATGGTTTAGATCAAAGTATATTCACGTGTTAAAATGGCCAGGTCAAAGTCCAGACCTAAATCCAATTGAGAATATGTTTCAAGACTTGAAAATTGCTGTTCAGACACTTTCCATTCAATCTGGCAGAGCTTGAGCTATTTTGCAAAGAAGAATGGGCACACATTTCACTTAGATGTGCAAAGCTGGCAGAGACATACCTAAAACGACTTGCAGCTGTAATTGCAGTGAAAGGTGGTTCTATAAAGTATTGGCTTATGGGAGCTGAATACAAATGCATTCCACACTTTCACATATTTATTTGTAAAATGTTTTCAAACCGTTTGTTATTTTCCTTCCACTTCACAATTATGTGCCACTTTGTGTTGGTCTATCATATAAAATTCCAATAAAATACATTTACGTTTTTGGTTGTAACATGGCAAAATGTGGAAACTTTCAAAGGGTATAAATACTTGTTCAAGGCACTGTATCTACTGGGGAAATTTAAAGAAGGCTTAGTTATGTTTTGGGGTTGCTTTGCTCTGGTATATTGTGCCTAAATCTGTGCAGGGCACAATTAACTCTTTTTAAGGAATTCTGAAGCAAAATATATTGCTCAGTGTCAGAAAGCCCTGGCTCAGTCCGGGGTCATGGGTTATCCTATAGTATTATGACCCAAAACATACAGCTAAAAGCACCCAAGAATAGCTAAGAACAAAATATTGGAAGTGATCTTCTAGGAGTGCTGATCTGAATCCTATCGAACATCTATGGAAAGAGCTGAAACAGTCTGGAGAAGTCACCCTCTAAACCTGAGACCGCTTGAGTATTTTTCTCAAGAAGAGTGGGCCAAACTACCCGCTGGCAGGGGTCCCATTGAGAGCTACAGATATCACTTGTTTGCAGTGATTGGCTCTAAGGGTTGTGCAACTACGTGCATCCCCGTGTAGGCAGACCCTTTCGGGTCATTTGGGGGCACAGTAGCTGCACTGACCCAGCCACTGCTTACAATTTGACAGCCAGGTGGGTGTGGGTCCCCAAACGCATACAGTGTGTGTGTGTGTGTGTGTGTGTGTTCAAGGACCCATACAGATGTAAGACTGGGACCAGCGGTTATGTCCAGGCAGCTGCTGTGTCCCAATTGACATGAATGGGACTGCCTGTACGGATGTGCACAGAACACCTATGCATCCCGTGTGGGCAAACCCAGCCCTCTCATCGGGGAGTGCTTAAGTATGCCCTTGTGAATAAGGCATAAAACACTTTTGTCCACAGCTGTACATATTCTAGAGTTAGATATTTTTACATGCAGGAGTATAACTGGGCCTTTAGAGTTACCCGCTTACTTGTCTTTTTTAAACTGAAACTGTTAGGAACAATTGGTGACTTGTTTTATCAAGGTGCAGATATAGAAGTTGTCATCCTTCTCTTACTATTTAGGGAGGCACTGACACAGAACAAGTAATGCAGAAAGAAAAACGGCACCTTTGATATTTGTTAGAGGTTTGCAAGGATCTTGAAGAACTTGTGTCCTTAAAAACATATACATTGCGCTGTTTTTTTTTATTTGTTTTTTGGTGGGATGGTTAATGTGTATAGCTATGTCCATACGTATTAATTACCTGTGAAATGTATTGTATTGTGTGGGAAGTACTGGAACAAAAGAACATTAGTGCAGTAAAGTCAAATTTGTGGAAAGATTTGTAATCAAGATTTATTCGTGCTGCCTTTAGTGTGGGTGTAAATATTACCAGCGCTCACAGAAAGAGTGGAGACACTGAGATGAAGGCCCATTAATTTACAACTGATGTGCTGTTCGGAAAACTTGTTTATCCAATCTTAACTTTTTGCCTGAAGGGTTTAATGAGAAAACATTGAGATTTGTGTTATTGTGCTTGTTAAGTGCTTGAACTTTAGGTGCATCAAACAACTTCCACTTAGTCCATATCTATTTTCATTAAGCAAATTGCTACTGTCATTTTAAACTGTGCTGTATGTAATTACCTGTTATTCGTTCTCTGCCCACACGCTGAAGTTTGAAAGTGTGACAGTGTGAATTACTGTAATGACAGGAAAGGACATTGGAAAGATAAAGGTAACTGCTAAGAGAAGTACAGCTGACCTCTTTCTTGAAATACTACGGTAGTTGATTGGGTTTCTTTACAGCAAGTAAAGTCCGAACACCTGAACTGCATACTTGTAACAAGTTACTCATACAGTGTTGAAACCAGAGGGCTAACCAGACAACCAGGGAGCTAGCATTTTTAAATGTTTATATTTGCTGCTCATACAGTGTTAACCTCTTGGTGCAGATGGTACGCAAGTATGCGGCCTCTCGGCAGGTGGGCTTTGGCGCAGTGAGGCCTCATATTTGCATACCAGATTGTAAACACAGTTGGGATGGAAGCGCGCCAGTGGTTAACAGCTTTCGGATCATGTTGTAGCTTATCACTCTGGTCACATGATCATAAACCCCACCCTCAGCATCTGAAACCCCTTTAAAGGGCCTGGAGACGCCAATGGATAAATTACTGTGGTAGGGTACCTGTGAAACCGGTTCAAATGGCAGGAAAAGTGATCGATGGGATATATGTTCCTCCATGGATTTTTAGCTATCCAATCTAAGGTAATACCAGCAAAGACTTCATGGTAAAGAAAGATAGTTATTTACCCTGTATTAGTAAAGTGTGTTTCAGGGCTGGTTTTACTGGGAGTCTGATAGAGCTCTGGGTGGGACAGACTCCCAATAGGACAGTAGTCAGGATCTTGATGTACCCTCTAAAGTTAGAATAAAAAACTTATATACATGCTTCTATTTATAAAAAAGACAAAGACTCAGAAGACTTGGCCTAAAATTGTCCGCGGCCGTTTATTACTGGTTAAACTTCAATAAATAACGAATCAATAAATTTTATTAAAAACTCCAGACAACCCAGCCGTTACAGCTCAGGCTGCATCAATAAATAAAACAATTATTTTTCAAAAGACAAACTCCCATACTCAATAACATACTAGTCCCCCCTTGCATAGTTGCAAGAGTGACCTTCCACATAACAAACAGCCGCAACATAAGGGGAGGGGGTTGGGAAACTCCAGTGCTGTGAGGTGAATGAGCCCCTCAGGTAATGCAAGCTCCTTATCTAACCTATTGGAATGTTCGAGAAATTCCTGAGATACCTTCCCACTTTTTTGACTAACTGACCTATCACCTGACAGACTGCCTAAACTCCACCCTTAACCACAATATCTCCAGGCAGGTTCCCTGAGGTAAATTCTACCTGCTATCTTCCTGCCTAAATCTGACTGGAAATAAACTGACCTGCCACTTATCACATGAGAAAAGGGGGGGGGGTATATAAAATGCCCCTTTTTCTTTCATTCCATGGATCACAGTTTGAGGTTTTCTCCCTAGGTCTTGATTAGGCAGTTGTACCTAGCTCTCAGAGAGGGTGTGTGTCGCCATGTGAGGAGTAGAGACGGGCTCTGGTTTTTTTCTAGTTCTCACGTGCCCGATCCCGCCAGGAAGCCCACACTGCTTCTCACAGGCAGTGAAAATTTCCTGATCTGCAGCTGCACAAATCGGGAAATGTCTCAGTGCCTGTGATTAGCAGTGTGCAGTGTTGGCTACCTGGCGGAATCAGGCACGTGGGAACTCGAACATACCTGAGCCCATGTAGCTGGGGTTACATTAGCTGAATGAGGGCGAGACACTGAGGGAGAAGAGGAACGCTAGAATACTTTGAAAAAATAAATCCCCTCTAATATTGGGTGACTTACGCTGCCTTATTTAAAACTATTAGTTTAGTTTTTGCATTTTTGAATTGGGTGCCTCAGGATTGTGTATAATTTTAACCACTTCTGGACCGGAAGGATTTACCTCCTTAATTACTAGGCCATTTTTTCCGACACGCCACTGCGTTACTTTAACTGAGAATTGTGCAGTCGTGCGACGCTGTACCCTAATACAATTGATGTGCTTTTTTCCCACAAATAGAGCTCTCTTTTGGTGGTATTTTATTACCTGTGCTATAAGCTAAAAAAGAGCAACAATTCTGAAAAAAAAAGAAAACAATATTTTTTACTTCTATATAACATTCCCAATAAAAAAAAAAAAAAATAAAAATCAAATTTTTTTCATCATTATGGGCCAATTTGTATTCTGCTACATATTTTTGGTAAAAAAAATCCCAATTAGTGTATATTGATTGGTTTGTGCAAAAGTTATCACGTCTACAAACTAGGGGAAAGATTTGTCATTTTTATTTATTTATTTATTATTTTACTAGTAATGGTGGCAATCAGCTATTTTTAGCAAGACTGTGACACTGCAGCGGACAGATCGGACACCTAACTGACATTTTTTACACTTTTGGGGGGACCAGTGACATAACTACAGTAATCAATGCTAAAAATATGCACTGTTCCTGTACTAATACTGGCAAGGAAGGGGTTAACACCAGGGGCGATCAAAGGGTTAACTGTGTCCCTAGGGGGTGTTCTCTAACAAGGGGGGGGGGGGTGGTGGTGAGCTTGCTGCATGAACACAGAGACCTGTGTTCCTAAATAAGAGGAAGACCGCCATTCTGTCTCCACGGGGAGCGATCGCGGGGGCCTGGCAGCAATCGCAGCCGCAGGATCTGCCGTTTGACTTCCCTGTGGCCAATGTGTGCCCCCCGCTAGCAGTCCCGTGAAGACACGGGCCAGATCCGACCTGCCGATGTAAAACTACGGCGGCTGGTCAGCAAGCGGTTAAAGGGTGCCTTGACTGACAAAAAGGTTGAGAAACACTAAAATAAAGGGGCAGTGTGATTTAAAAGGACACTATGAACACTGATATAAAGTGGGAACTGTGATGTCATGGGGGGGTTGTGATATGAGGGGGGCCTGAGGAAACTGATTTATAGAGGGCGCTATGATGTGAACGGCAGGCTAAAAACACTGGTATAGGCGGAGGTGGGGGGGGGGGGGGGAGTGTATGGTTGTGATGTGCAAACATGAGATTCAGGCCTCTGCCAGAAAAAACTGACTGGATCTCCATAAATTTTAATTCAAGACCCCTGCGTTAGATGTACTTCAAAATAAAATCCATGCTGGAGCATTAACCTCTAATTGACGATATCATGGTAAATATCATATGTAAATTGCATGGTGAATATATATATATATATATATATATATATATATATATATATATATATCTCATGGTAAATATATGTATCTATTATACAAAAAATATAAATGTATAATTTATTAACCAGATAACAAACGTATACCCATATTGAAAACTCTCAAAGAATTTAATAAAAGAAAAAAAAGGAAAATACCATAGACCTAGCCATAAACTACATTATAACCAAGTGAAAACCATTGCAATACCACTAAATTATAATTTCTTACAGCTGAATTCCAGGAAAACAGCTAAATAGACACATGAAATAAAATTAATGGGAGCTGTTTTACCTGCCAAAGGATCTGTATTTCTAGCCATACATTCCTAAGATTTACACAGCTTTGCCACACAGCACAACCCTGATTGGCAGGGTAGATGACCTGATTTTCTGTCTACATTTTCAGGTCTTGTCCCTCCCCCCCAACCCATAAATGGACAGTGAAAGCTAAAGTGGCGCACTGATAATCGTATCTCTCTGTTGTTTTGCTCTCTCTTACTATCAGTACACTCTGTGCTCATAAACACATTTGATTGTCTCACACTGTTGGTAATCCCTCTCATAGTCTGAGCTCTGTCATGCAGGGGATTGCATGAGGCTGATACCAGGTCACATTTTTTTTTTTTTTTACCCTAATGCATTTTGTGCATTAAGGTAAAAAACCTTCTGCATGCAGCCCCCCCCCCCAAACAAACAAACAAACTTGGGCCCAATTTTTATCTAGCGATGTGCACAAGAGATTAGGCTCTCTCGGCATTACCCCTCCTCATTGGCTCAGGTCCAAATTGCACCCCACCAAAAAAAAAAAAAAAAAGGGGCTCAGGAGCGAACACGCATGAGTGCTCCCATAGCAAGTGGCTTACCATGGGGACACTCCGCAGGGGGGAGGCGAAGAGGACGATCCAGGCTGCTCTGTGGAAAAACCAATGCCTAGAGCAGGTAAGTATAACATATTTATTATTCTAATGAATAATAAAATTAAGCACTTACAATCACTTTAACATTATTTGTACTTACAAATACATTTCAAGTGGAAATAAACCCACCATCCTTTATAGCAAAGGAAGCTGCCATGTTACCCTCTGTTTGATCTGCAGTTTCTATGGTGCTGCGCGTGATCAGCTTTGGCCCCAGCCATTTGATGGCTATGCAGGTCAGTTAAGAGCTAACATCAGCACGCAATTAAATGTAATAGTTATCATTCAAAGCAATTAATTGAATGTAACTGTTTTGGGAAACAGTTATATCAGTGGTTTTAGTGATTTATTAATGAATGCATTCATTTGTGTCTTTTATACCTGCATGAAGTTCAATTTATTTCAAAGCTAATGGTCAGTGAATATAGCTCACAGTATCTACACACTTAAAATAACTAAATCACTATTTTGAATTCAAAAGCTTGACAGCATAAATGGGCATCAACCATGCATGAGCTTATCTGATGCAGCTGTATTGGTAAAGTAGCCTATAGTGATTCAAGAACGTTTCCATCCAGAGTCATGGTAACGTGTACATGATGTTATTAATTACAGATTCATCTTATGAGGGTCATCATCTTTTGCCAAGTGAACATTTATTATATCCTGTAAGGAAATGAAGCAGTTGTCCAAAAAGTACATGTACTATTATTTTCATCAATATCAGTTTAGCAAAATCATTAGTCTGTATATTGCATATGGAAAACTGCCACAGTACTCCTCTCAGGCAAATGAGGTCTCCTAATAATAAATGGCATCAGAATATATACCATTATCAACTCAAATAGGATCCGCCTCACATTTGCATTTTTATGTTTGTTGCATGAAGAAATACTAGAATCTGACAACTGTGCATAATAGTATATTGAAGGGATATAAAGCAGTTATTCAAAGGATCAGTTAGAGCTTCTCCCTTAGTCCTCCTTTAGAATGCATGTAAAGCAGATGAGTGAGTTCTCACTCTTCTCAATGGATCTGTGCTCATCTTTGTATTGCAGTGCAGTATCATAAAATGTTGCTGACCCAATTCTAAACACATTTTGCTTGAACATGCACGTTATATAGAGCATGTGTTTGCATGGAAAGTGGTTCGAATCTGGAAGTTCCCATTAAGTAGGAACTAAACTCTGGAAGCAGTAAGAGAAAATGACTCTTCAGCAGTATTGCCTTGGTTCTTCCTGCAGCTGATCTTTCTTCCTTCATGACTTACAGTGCATCGTTCTGCATTGTTTGTCTATATAGGGGCAGCCATCTTGGTACAGGCAGGATTTTGTTTCCTCATGTCAAAGCCTCCAGCAATGAGAACAGTAAGCAGCATAGTAGTGATGCCACCAAATTTTACTCCAGATCTTTTGAGACTAGCAGTCAGAGGCAGCAACACCTTTGATATCACACTGCAGATATAGAACTATAAGAGTGTAGACCATAACATACTGGGAGGTGAAATGCTATTTTTCAGGAGGGAATACCAAACAAAAGGTACATTTTCAGGGCACTGCCTAAGCATAATTTGTATTTCTAATGTTCCCTATAACCTTGCAAATCTTTCCTATTTGAATTCAGGTTTTCCTTATGTAGCACCCTACAAGGTAGGTGCTAGGCAAAGTATAGTGGGCCTTGGCTGCCTAACAGCAGGGCCAGGATTTTCAGCTAGGCTGACATGTCTCTCAGGTGTTGCTATTGAGAATGGGGAGTCTCCCAACTGGCTCCATGAGAAGGGTTCTAATTGGGCACTGGAGGAAACCCAATCAGTGGCACATCCAGGCCTGTATCTACCCAAGAAAGGCAGTTTCTGCTGCACAGGATTCTGGGAGTGGGTATACGTTTGAGGGGAATGCATGACGCAGTGTCTTTGGCGGGAAGCAGAGTCCCAGGAGGGAGAGTACGGCTGTCTCTCCTCCTGTCAGAAGGATCGGGTGTCTCGGGTGGCTTGCCTGAGGATACAGAGAGAGCTGAGCTGAAGAGAGGATCCGGTGTGCCGAGGACCAGCAGAGTTGAGAGGGGTCCAGTTTCAGGAAAGCTTTCCAAGTTCCTGAGTACTGTAACTGCCCCTGGGGTCTGCCTAGCTGAGAAGGGGCCACTCCGGTGAAGGTCCAAGGGATTCAGGACCTGGCTAGCGGTAAAGGGGGTACCTAGTGAGAGGACCCTAAAGTGTCAGAGGGGGTGCCTAGTGAGAGGACCCTGAAAGTGCCAAGGGGGAGCCAGCGGTTGGGCATTGAAGAGTTAAGTGTGCAGTGTACAGTGTTGAGAGTTGCAGCAGCACAAGCAGTTACAAGGAGCTACCTCAGTCAGTGAAGGGCTGGAGGGAGCTGTTCACAGGACTTTTGAGGTAAACAGAGTGTCAAGAGTCAAGTCTTACTACAGTCCAGGATCTTTTGAGTTAACCAGTGGAGTCAAGTTCTAGCACAGTGCAGCAATAGAGCATTTTTCAAGCGTCAGTAAGCGTTGGTCGGCATCCAGCTGGCGTCAAGACAGCGCTAACAGGCATTTTTTTACAGTGTCCCAGTTTTATCTAGTTGAGCCAGAGGAGTATCCCACTCATTCCCTTCTCCCATCCCCAATATAAAATAAACAAAACAAACCAAAGATGCTGGAATGGTCATTGTCTCAACTCTCACACATGGGTACTCAGCTTAAATGGGCTGAAGGTGTCACCGGTAACAATGGCAGACCCATATCGGGCTCAATGCCTGGAAAACATGCTACACTTAATTTGTGTATTGGCTCAGTTTCTTAACAACTTCATACGTACGTACGTACGTACGTATAAAAACCACCTGGATTTAAGTTGCTATAACAAGCTTGGCAGGCTGGCAGGAAGCAGACAACAGGAATAAGGATGGCCGGTTACACAGCAGGGTCAGGCAAGCCAGGTTGGTAACTAGCAGGCACGTCAGGAACAGAGCAGAAGGCAGCAGAGTAGTCAGGTTCAGGCTGGAGTTGGCAACGGCAGACATCGGGATAAGGCGGTGATGTAGTTGAAGAGCAAGCCAGGGGTCGGTTTAGGCAGAGTAAAAGCGTGGTCAGACGGATCAGGAAGGCCACAGAGTTTAAACACCAGGAACAGGAAACGGGAAGCAGAATGCTGTAGACCATAAGGTAAAGTTCTAGTGCATCTAGTGCAGCAGAGGTGTTTATATAGGCCATTTGATGCTACTTAGTGGTGGGCGTGGACGGTGAAGAGGAATTCTCTGTTCATAGGTTTGGCTAATAGGCTTTCTCTATTGGCTAACAAACGTTCTCCGTCTGAACATAACTATGTTCCTGGGCCTACTTCTTTTTCCCTGACAGTAGGAATCAAATTAGATCTCTTCCCTTTATTCTACCAGTGAGTGTCATGGATTTGATCCGTCAATCTTTTAGCAGTGCAGCATTGTGATGTATTCTCACTTAAATGCAGCATTCAAGAAGTAGCATGTGAATCTTTTGTTCATTACTTGCTGTTATTATAATGAGATCGAAAAGTGTAGATTTTGATAATGATGTCCAGGGTCTAGAGATGGAAGAATAACCAGTTGAGATTGTAGGCCACACCTGCTCCAACACATCACTCAACCCTTCTATCAAATAAAGTAATACAGACCAGACTTACAGTTTGGCAAAGAAAAGGCCACAGCAATCCATTGGTTTAATATATGAAAAACACATCACAATTATTTATTATTTGACCATATAAAACAACTTTAACGAAAACACAAGACAATTGTAATTGCTCAGTTTTCAGAACTCAAGCAACAGTAACCTTAAATTAACATAGAAAATACAATATTGCCCCCTAGAAATCCAGGGTGACCCAACCACATAAAAGTGCTCGCGAGAAGGGGCAGGAGGGAGCTCTTCAGCTGGTGCTCTTCCAAGGCAAAAGGGCAAATCCTAGACCACCCTGCCTTTATATAGCCTACCCCAGGCTTCCTGCAGAATTCCCACCCATCCTACTGGCTAATCCCAGCTTCCCAATTTAAAGTAACTGTAACCCCTTTATTCACTATTTTAGGTTTTACAATCAAACAGATAAGCTTTAAACCTATGCATATTAACTAATGGGAGTGGCCACAATCCCAAGTAAGTGGGCTCATATTGTGCCCCCTTTTCCAATTTCTTGGGCTCAGGGCAAGCCTATAGTCTTAGCGATTGGGCCCCAACTAAGTTGTGTATGTTAAAAGTCTAGAGCGGTGGGAACAATATATTCTCAAAACGGTATATTTGAAACCACTTTGTTCCATGGAGATTAATGGATATACACTTTGGCACGTGCATAAAAACAAAAGAATGATGCAGTCTTGTAAATTTGGTAAATCAGCACTGCTGCTGCTCAAGAACAATCTCATGTATTGGAATCTACTTTGAGTGTTTGTTACCCCAACATTTAATATTCCTGATATGTGCCTGTCGTACCATTTACTTGTGTTAAAACGTATCCTGTACTCTTTGGATTGTTTCCTATGTCCTAAGTACCTGGTTATCCTGCAAGTCCCCTGCTTTCCTATTGCAAACTTAACGCCTTAGGCATGAGCGCACATCCATCTCAGTGTGGTCAGACTTCTTGCTTCGCTGGGAGAACAGCCTGCCTGTCCTCCATTGATCAGACTCATGCTGACATACCCCACCCCCGCCCCTGTATAGCCATTCACTAGGAAGATCAGTGTCCTGCTGTTTCCCCACCCCTAGCTCTTTTATGCAGCCTAGAACAGAGGTTATGTAATCACCAAGAAAAAAAAAACGTATATATAATTTCTGCCTATCCTCCAGTGGCCAAGATTTGTGCTGGCAAGCCCCCCCCCCCCCCTGCACATTTTAAACTGAATGGGTTGCTTTAACAGGTAAGGGTTCACATATATTTTAATTGTGTCTATTTACAGCCCATTCAGACCGGTGCGATCCGACTTTGAGGGGGGACCTGTGAAGTCGCGGCGCGACTTGCAGGGACTTCACATAATGGAAGTCAATGCAAGTCGCTCCCAGGTCGCCCCAAAGTAGTACAGGACCCTTTTTCTAAGTCGGAGCGACTTTTGTCCTGTGCTAATCAATGGCGAGCGACCGAGCGTGACTTGTCAGGCTGACAAGTCGTCTGACAAGTCGCACTAGTCTGAATGGGGACTAATACAATTCTTTTAAACATGTTAGCACTTGATTGGCTATAGTACAGAGCACTGAATATATTGCATTAATACATTATAACCGTTTACTGGCTATAGGACAGGGCTTTTGTTTTTTATATTTTGTAAATCAAAGGGGTTTATAGATTTGAATAACTTTGAAGCTTGTTCAGAATACAATTTGCTTGTACACGCACCACAATTTTTTTCTACTTTTAGTTATATATACTATCATCAGGCATTTCTATTCAATAACATGAATGTCCTTGATGTTGCAAAAGCAATTTGACCCCATGTTATGTTTATGAACACTTTTTCACTTCCAGTGAGACATTTGCCAGTTTGAAAACATTTACCACTGGAACTTGATCTTGTCAGAATGAGGACATTGATTTAAAAATGTTCAGTGTCGGGGTCCTGTGGGATTTCTGTCCGTGTCAAAATATTTGATTCTAAAATTGACAAAAGAAGGACATTTAAAAAGCCAAATGCTTTCCTAAGGGCTCATGCACACTGGGCGCTTGAATTTTTCTGAACGCTTTTTTCTCCTGGCTGAAAAAAAGCAGCCTAAGAAATACACACAATTTTAGGCACGCCAAGTTGAGTATAGGCCAGAACATTCATTTTTTTTCTGAGTATTGGAATGATTGAACACGTTTACGCACATTCAGCAATTTTTTTTCCAAAAGCTCCTCCCCTGAACCTACTGGTGAAGTGTTTTTTTTTTTGTTTCTTTTTTTCAGCCTGTAAACGCTATTCTTCTAATATACCTGTAAACGCCTATGTGTACATGGGCACATAGGCTAAAGTAGAGGTGCTTTTACAGAAAAAAAACATCAAATGCCTGTAAATTAAGCATTTTGTTAAGCCCTAAGTGCAAAATGAGGCATATTCAGGTGCTTATGTTAGCTGTATGTACAAGCTATATTAAATTATTTTTAACCACTTCCAGCCCAAACAACATCATATGACTTTGAGTGGGAATATCTGATGATGCCTGCAGTTACAGGCATCGTTCAGATATCTTCTTTTACAGCAGGCAATTCCCTGCACTGTAAAAACAATCATAGTGGCTGTTCACCTGCTTGATTGTTTTTACAGGCGGCGGAATGGGACAACCCTCCCGCCGCTCTCCCCTGCTTCTACCGGCTTGCCCATGCGATCGGTGAGCCAGAGAAGGAATCCTCCGGAAGCTCACTATAGAGAATACCATGGGCCAGATAGTCCCTGGCAGTCTCTATGACCTTTTCGGAGGCCGGGCGCGATGTTATGATGTCATGCCGGCCTCTGCATTTACAAACACTGCTGTTGCCTCAGCTGGAAAGCCAAGATGTTGTTTTTTTTTTTAACCTCAGGCTTTTCAGCCCCCAGATCTCACTGTAAAGAGGACCGGTCATTTCCTTTTCCTATTACAAGGGATGTTTACATAGGAATAAAAGTAATCAAAAATGTAAAAGGAAAGTGTCAAAATAGAAAAATAAAAGTATAATAAAATAATAATAATTAAAGCGCCCCTCCCCCCATCCCCACGTGCTCGCTGGCAGTAGTGAACGCATACATAGGTCACACCCACATCTGTAAATGACGTTCAAACCACACATGCCAGGTATCACCGCGAACATTAGAGCAAGAGCAATAATTCTAGTATTGGAGCTCCTCTGTAACTCTAAACAGGTAACCTGTAAAAAATGTGAAAGCGTTGCCTATGGGAATTTTTATGTACCGAAGTTTGGCGCCATTTCACGAGCAATTGTGCGCAATTTAAATGCGTGACATGTTAGGTATTTACTCAGCGTAACATAATCTTTCACATTATAAAAAAAAAAAAAGGGGCTGTTAGTTTTTTTTTTTTTAATGCATGAAACAGGTGTTTGAAAAATACTGTTCGAGATGAAAAGTTGCAAAAACCTCCATTTTATTCCCTAGGGTCTCTGCTAAAAAAAAAAAAAATATATATATATATATAAGGTTTAGGGCTTCTGAGTAATTTTCTAGCAAAAGAATGATGATTTGATGATTTTAACTTGTAGGAGAGACGTGTCAGAATTGGCCTGGGTGGCAAGTAGTTAAAGGAATACACAACATCATTAAATTGTGTTTTGTATCTGCCTGGAGGTCAGCTTTAAGAAAAACTTGTATTTTTTCTTATAAAAGTATTGCAACCCAGAAGGGCAGACAAGGAAACGTGTACCTTACCTACAGGCACTGCTAGAACCAGCCTCAGCCTTCTTCCCACGTTGACTGATATACAAACCTGATGCTCACAGTCAAAAGGAAATGGGTATTTTACTAGAATTTGAGGTTTGATACATATCTGGGTATGATTTTGCTTGATCTCTAAACCATATGAGATGTTTGCAGTAGATAAATTAAATACAAGGGGTATTCAGAAGAAATAAATATTCGGGCACTTTGCCTTTGTGGCTTCTTGGCCAATGCAAAAAAAAATAGGGCCCCCCTGTGACGAAGCGCGTCGGGTGTGGCTACACGGCAAACTGGACTTTCATTTGGAGGAACTGAGGATGGCTCCTATGGTTCCTATACCAGCATGGAGGTGGTGAGGACTGGGGCATGCTCCCTTTCCCCAGGTAAAGTATTAATGTGCTATTGTCCTGTGCATCTGTGTGAGTACAATGGATTAGGGATTTTTGTTTTTTAATAAATGGAGTTTAAACGATATCACACTAGTGGAGCTTTTCTTTCCTATATGTGACTTCACTGGAATGTATTTGGAGAAGGAAGCTGATGAATACTGGCGTGATTTACATTGTATAGCGCATTAGCCCATACCATCATAATGGGGGGCAATAATCTCTGGTGAGTTGCCAGCTAACGGGATTGGTTGACACACTGGTGGTGGATATTATGGCAATTTGAGCTATTCAATCCATGGGATTCACTTATCTGATTGGTTCACTTCAATCAATATTTGTAATGGTTGATTATTTCATATTTTTTCCAGCATCATATGGGACTGTCCTATGAACTTTCACTGTTCTTGATTTTTTCTTGTTTCATGCAGTAGCATTTTTTGTGAACATTGATTGTTTCATGAAAGCATTTTTATCTAATTGATTTATACACTTATTGCTTGGTGTGGTGTTTAATAAGTTTGAGTCACTATTCAATTTTATTTACTGTGTTTTATATTATAAGCTGTGGTATCACTAATATTCTTATCAGTAGAACACTACAGTTATTGGAATTTCATTATAATTTATTGGAATTTCATTTTATCACAATTGTTTCACTAATTTAAAGAATAGTGCGAGGAATTCATTTATATAAAGTTATGCATTTGTGCCTTTATTAAAATTGTGTAATATTGTTTCTTTTTGGAAGGATTTTGGCATTGCTGGGCTACTGCAAAAAAAAAAAAAAATATCACAACACAAAATAAACCACAGAAATATTATTATAATCTGCATGCCTAGATAAAGGGTTTATTTTCTGCCCCGCAAAATGCCCCTGTATATGGTAAAGTACACAATATAATGCAAATGATGGACCTCAAACAAGCATGCAGCAAGTAAAATCTTAAATTTCTGTCGTGTATGTTTATGCCAGATCAATGAAACCAAGATCGGAATGACATCCCTGGAACCTTGCACCATATGAAAACATTGACATATGTGATAACATTTGATATATTGACAATATGCACCCATATGTCTAACTTCATTTCTCACTTTTAGATAAGAATGTGCAGACATCTTCATTCCAGGGGAGTTTAGCTTAGTAGTGTCCTGCATAATAACCACATAGGAGAGAACTAGGCCATTTCACTTGGGTTAATCTCCAAATTCCTCTATGTAGCAGTTTTTGTGCCCTTTACACCTTCACCCCACACCAATTGCATTTTAAAACCAGTTTGTTTTTTTAACTTTGATTTTCACCACGTAGATGGTAAATGAGTCCTTATAATGCATGCAGTTGGCTATGTATTTATAAGGTTTACTCCAATTGTAAGATTATCATAATTAAATATTTTTGTAGTCTTCTTTAAGGTAACCGATGCCCTATAACTGACTGATCTCTAGAGTTTAGTGTTGCGTAGTAGGCAGGGAATTTTGTCTGATTACATGTCAAAATAATGTAAATCAAGGACAGCGGGCAAATTAATATAGAAATCAGGTGCCAGTTGGATTTGTGATGCATACTAGCAAATTATGATTTTACATGAAGGGGGACATTTTTTATTTTATTTAAGAGTTTACTACCGCTTTAAATGAATCAATAGTGTAAATGTTGAGAAGTATGCACGGACATTGTGCGAGATGTAAGTCAACAAAGGAGCCAAGTTTAGCTCCTTGTAATTTACATACTGTTTTTTTTATGCTAAAAAAAAAATATATTTTTTGCCTTTTTTTTTTTATTTACTTTTTCCTAAAAATCCAAATGCCTTGGCAGGTCAGTCTGCATTCCTGTGGACCACACAGTTGTGCAGCTTTGTTCACTCTTGGCAGCTTCACATCGCAGTTAATGTTTCCCTTGGAATAATCTATTTGGCTAAGTTAGTTTAGTTTCTTGTAATTTGTTATACTGTAACTATTAGTTGTTCTATTTAATTTTTTATCACAATCACAACTTCAGTTTTTTTATTTAATTTATTCTAAAAAATTTAAAGTATATTGTATATTCTTCTTTTGTATATGACATGGGTCATCTTCTAAATCTAAAAGAATAGGGGGTGGTGGGGAACAGTTTAATATTGCTACCCTACATTTTATTCCTCCTTCAGTTGCATATACAGTGCCTTGAAGTATTCGTACCCCTTGAAATGTTCCACATTTTGTCATGTTACAACCAAAAACATAAATGTGTTGTTTTTGGGACTTTATGTGATGGACCAACACAAAGCGGCACATAATTGTGAAGTAAAAGGAAACTGATAAATAGTTTTTACATTTTTTTTTTACAAAGAAATATCTAATAAGTGTGGCATTTGTATTCAGCCCCCACGAGTCAATACTTTGTAGAACCACCTTTCACTGCAATTACAGCTGCAAATCTTTTTGGGTATGTCTCTACCAGCTTTGCACATCTAGAATCTAAATTTTTGCCCATTCCTCTTTGCAAACTAGCTCAAACTCTTTCAGATCAGATGGATAATGTCTATAAACAGAAATTTTTAAGTCTTGCCACAGATTTTAAATTGGATTTAAGTCTGGACTTTGACTGGGCAATTCTAACGCCTGAATATGCTTTGATCCAAACCATTCCATTGTAGATCTGGCTTTATGTTTAGGGTAGTTGTTCTGCTGGAAGGTGAACCTCTGCGCCAAGTCTTTTACAGATTCTAACAGGTTTTCTTCTTCTGCTGGAGAGACCACTGGTTTATGTTCTGACTATACAGCTCGATTGTAAGTGCGTTTTTAGCCTATTTTTAGCACAATAAACCTAGCTTTACAGACTTACACTATGGGATATTTCTTTATCCACCCACCCGTATGTGAGCACACCTAGAGAATCCATAATCAGACAGAGGAGGGCAGAGGATCCAGATCAAGCTTACACTTAAAGCGGAGTTCCGGGCAGAGAAACTTTTTTTTTTTGAACATACCCCCGGGACAGTCAGGGCTAGCACATTCCACAATGGCTAGCCTCTGATCTGTCCCGGTTCGCACTTACCTTTTAGAAGAAATACTTACTTAGAAGTTTTCTTCCACAGCGTTTCCATCTCGGTTGTGGGCAGCTGAAGCCGGCGCGGTCCTCTTCTCTGTCTTATTCCGCGTCTTCGTGTCCCAGAATGCGCTGCACCGGCCCCTCTCGTCACTTCCGGTGCGGCGCCGCATTCCTAAACAGCTTCTGGGCATGCCCAGAAGCTGTTTAGCAGGGGAATGCGGCGTCGCCCGGAAATGACGAGCGGGGCCGGTGCGGCGCATTGATTCCTGGGAGCTATGACGTTTAGCTCCCAGGAATCATTGCGAGGCAGGAAGTGACGGGGAGAGCCTCGGCGCTGGAGGAGGAAGCTGTCATAGGTGAGTATTTACGATCGTCAATTACAAGGTGAGTTTAAAAAAAAAAAAAAATCTAACTATCCAATTCCTTTTCAGGTTAGGCTGAACTAGCGGACGGGCACAAAAAAAAAATATCGTTTTTGTGCCCGGAACTCCGCTTTAAGGCTTTTTACCCCTGCAGGGGTTCAGCTCTGTGGTGAGTGCGGACCTAATGGGGAGCACGAGTGCACTTCACTTATCCCCCACTGATTATTAAAGCACCAGTCACTTTTTCATTAGTCCCTTTGGAATGAAGATATATACATGTTATTTTTGTACTTTTTTCTTGTTAGAGTTTTGGCTCTTTGGAGTTGATTGCACATTAAGCACCTTGAAGCACTTATTATTTATTTGGACTGTGGGCTATATAATTTAAAGAATTGCCATGAATTTTAATTTTTTTTTTTTTTTGTTATAGCACATTTTTATGCATTAATTTGCACTGATTGTTTGTTTATATAAAGATGTAGATCTGAGTTATAGAGATTGTTTATAGGGACACTATTATCTGTTTGTATATGTACAGCGCTGCTATACTTATATTACTTATTTTTGATCTACCAATTTTTTGAATTTACCTGCATGTTCACATTCAGTATTTAAAGAGACAGCACACAAGATTTTACCACCATTTATAAATTTCACTGCATTGCATTTATAAGGCAGCGCTTTCCTTACCTCCCCCTCTTTATTTTTATTTCTTCTAAGATTTCCCTGTATTTTGCTCCATCCATCGTTCCATCAACTCTGACCAGCTTTCCTGTCACTGCTGATAAAAAGCATCCCCACAACATGATGCTGCCACCACCACCTTCCATGGTGGGGATGGTGTGTTAAGAATGATGTGCAGTGCTAGTTTTCCGCCTCACATACCGTTTTGCTTTTAGGCCAAAAAGTTCAATTTTGGTCTCATCTGACCAGAGCACCTTCTTCCACAGGTTTGCTGTGTCCCCCACATGGCTTCTCACAAACTGCAAACAAGGCTTCTTATGGCTTTCTTCTTGTCACTTTTCCATAAAGGCCAGTTTTGTGGAGTGCACGACTAATAGTTGTCCTGTGGATAGATTCTCCCACCTGAGCTGTGGACCTCTGCAGCTCATCCATGTTTACCATGGGCCTTTTGGCTGCTTCTCTGAATAATGCTCTCCTTGCCCGACCTGTTTAGGTGGACAGCCATGTCTTGGTAGGTTTGCAGTTTTGCCATACTTGTTGCATTTTCAGATGATGGCTTGAGCAGTGCTCAAATCTTGGTATATTTAAAGACATAACCCTGCTTTAAACTTCTCCACAGTTTTTTATCCCAGACTTGTCTGGTGTGTTCCTTGGCTTTCACAGTGCTGTTTTTTCCCGGACATGCACAATCAAGCCGGCGGACTCAGTTTCGCTCAGGGGGGATCGATCCGCTGATCTCCCGCTAAGCAGGCAAATGGCAGGTCCGTCTCTGCTCACTGTGCTGAGACGGACCTGTCAGTGCCCCGCTCTCCTCTATGGGGAGATCGGATGAAAACGGACTGCCTGTTAGACACATAACACAGTGGAAGTTCTTCCTACTGTTTTCTGCCAGTGATTTCCAGATGCAAAGATCAGCACAAAAGTAACGATGTCTGTACCGTAATCTTCATTTATACTGTGAATGAAGAGCATTGTGGGAACACCCTGCATTCACATTATTTTTCTCAGTCTTCTCAATATTAAACACAGGACATCCTCTGGCAGTACTGTACTATACTGTGACAGCTTTGGATTGAAGGTAAGTTTTGCTACCAGAGCTGCTTTTTTTTTTTTTTTTATTAAGAACCAGCTGGTCAACCATATTCTAGGCTGAAGAACAAGCATGCTTTTTTTTAAGATTCTAGCAAGGACAAATAAAAAAATTAATTAGAGAATTATTTTTATTATTACCTCTGACACACTTATATATGCTATATTCTTTATAAGAAAAGCAGAGTTTTGTTTTTGTTTTTGTTTTGTTTTTTCCATATGAATTCAGGTCGATTTGTAACTTTTCAGATTAATGTGTATTTCTTACTAATTGCTTAATTTATATGCTGGAGGCAGAAACAAAGCTTTCTGCGAAATTATTTTCTACTAGTGATAAGTGAATAATAGTAAATTTGCAAAATGTTCTGTTCTGTTCTCCTCTCCTACATAAGCTACCTCCTTTCTGAGGGGTGCTGGGTGGGGGCCCCTCTGAATCCCCCCCCCTCCCCTTTCTGTATCTTCCCCTTTTTTGATACTCTCATTTATCACACATGTATCAGTCCACCCAAACCTCTGATAAAGCATAATTCACGAAACGCGTTCAGAATTCACATCCTCGTAGAACAGTTCTATTAAGGACATTCTTAATTCTTTCCATGTATGAAAGACTGTAATATTTAATGTACAAAAATAAAGACAGAAAAAGATGGGGTTTTGAGGGCCCAAATGAGGTGGTCAAATGTTCAACGCCACACAATGATGAGTTTAAAATGCATATTTATTGGGTATTGCATAAAAAACATGCCTAAAAGACACACATACATCTAACAAATATATAAAAAAGAGAAAAAGTATAAAATTGGAGAACACAAGGTAAGTAACCGGATAGTGGGATCTCAGTCAGAAAAGGATGGATAAGGTCCCTGTACAGCCAACGCGTTTCGCTTGACTTCGCTTCTTCAGGGCTTAAGAGACCAGAGAACCAGCTAGTGTTCCCAAGTGATGCAGACCTGTGGGCCAGCAGATATTCACGGATTGTAGTTGTATAGTAGACGTGGACCATATATCCAAATTAGAGTGACAATCACCTTATAAGGTGTATCAATGCATATACTATTCAGGTATCTATACGCTTCTATATGATATGTATATTTAATTTTTATTACCGTATATCGTATAGGTCCAGATGCACTATATTCAGACGCCACCATGGAGAGAGGATATATAACTTCCTTCGTGTACAATGGATTAGGCAGGTAGTTATATGGATGGTAATCCCAGGCACCCAGGTAATCTCATGGTCACATAGGTAGGGAGGAGTAGTCAGAGTATTATATTCAATAGTCCCAAGTATCCTTCTCATAGGGGGAAGTATATCCTATATCCTTGTCTCCGGTCGCATATCCTGCCTTTTTTTGAATAATATTAAATGTAGTTACCATATACCAACAAATTATAAGAACGTGTTATATGGTGTCTGGTATTTCATATGTCTTATGTGACGCAGATATTGTTTATATGATATTTTACCATTGAAATATAATAAAATTGTTAAGCTTTTATTTCTAATTGGTCCTTACCTGTAGCCATTTTACACCTAAAAATCCCATATATTGTTGTGTGGCATTTTACAATTCTTCTGGGGGATGTGGTATACCCCTCAAGATCAACTGCTTTTTAATAGTAAATGTGCTTCATTTGTGGTTTAGCAGAGCAGACTCTATTATTGACTCAACCTGGTGAATATTTTATTTATCCACTGGACTGGTAAGGAGTCATCCAAAGAACCAGTGGCGGCCCGTGCATAGGGGGCGCCAGGGCGCCGCCCCCCTACCCCTAAAAAAAAGAAAAAAAAAATTACAAAGCGAACAAATAAAGTTGTGAAAAAAAAATTGGGTTCGCCGGCCTCTGTGATGGCACTGGTGGCTAGGGGGGGGGGTGGGGTTTACATCCCAGAAGAGGCGCCGATTGGCTGCCTTCTGGGGGCTTAACCTGGGCGCAAGTCATTGCGATTGGACACCCCCACTTTCCTGATATCCTGGCTGTGATTGGTCCAGTCTACAGCCTGGACCAATCATCATCCAGGACATCCGATCGTCGCAATGGGGGCGGTGCCGGTGCGTGCGTCAGTCACTCACCGTCACCGCCGCAGAAGAGGACTAGGGAGAAGCCACTCATCTTCCCGCCGCCGCCGAAGAATCGAGGAGGGGAGAAGCCGCCGCCAGGTAAGTACATTGGGCTGAAGGGAGCACGCACGCTGGTCTCTGCAAACTGTGCATAGCCAAAGCATCTGAAAATGCCCAACAATTGCAATGTATATGTCCAAAGCGTCTGAAACTGCCCGACAATTGCTGTGTATGTCCAAAGTGTCTGCAACTGACCGACAATTGCAATGTGTATGTCCAAAGTGTCTGCAACTGCCCGACAATTGCAATGTGTATGTCCAAAGTGTCTGCAACTGCCCGACAATTGCTATGTGTATGTCCAAAGTGTCTGCAACTGCCCGACAATTGCAATGTGCATAGCCAAAGTATCTGAAACTGCCAAAAAATTGCAATGTGTATGTCCAAAGCATCTGAAACACTGCCCGACAATTGAAATGTGTATGTCCAAATTGCCCGACAATTGCTTTGCTTATGGCCAGCAAGACCCCTTCGGCTGGCATTAGCGACACACGTGTGTCAGATACACTACCCCAACCTGAACATTAGAGGGCGCCCTCTAGCGCAAACGGTCACCTAATGGAAGCAATGCATTGTTCCATAGCAAAGTGCAATCCATTGTGACCCCCTCTGGACGGCAGGAGAGGCAGCTGACCATCCAGGGAAGGGTTAGGAAGGAGAGGTAGGCTGGAAAGCAAAGCACAGGCATGACAGCTCGATTCTCCAGGCAGCAGAGAGAAGGACAAAGCCATTGTATGCCCAGGGATCAGCGGTGCCCAGGCTCACCCCTGCAGATGGCATGGCATTGGTATGAGAGGTGAAGCTCCTACCCTGTACCTGAGATCCTCCGGAGTCAGTGCAGAGGCTGATCGCAGCAGAGCTGGCAGAGACTGGAGGCAGCATGGGCTGTAATTGTAGAGTATTAGAGAGCTCAGCCCACAGAGGGAGGCGCTACAGGCTGCCTGCTACTGCAAGGCTACTGACCCCCTTCTCCCTGGGCACAGCCTGGCAGGAGATGTGACACTAACACTCATCAGCCAAGGGATGGGCTATTCATAGCTGCTTTACTGGTGTCTCCTGGCACTGGGGATGCTGTGATGACAATACTGTGTGCAGCTGCTACAGAACATCTTACTTAACTAGCTACAGTGTTTCCAATGTGATCCCTGCTCCTGTAGATCTGCCTTTTTCATATGGACGGACCCATACAATAACTTTAGGTTCCATGGAGCCTCTGATAATAATTATATCTTCAGCTCATAATAAGTAGCATAAAAAAAAAACATAAAAAGAAAATAGAAAGTGGCTTGCTTAGCATGCTGGTCATCATGATAAATATCAATCTGTATGGAAAAAAACTGTAGTATTTGACCAGAAAAGGAATGCAGATGGTAAAAAATATATTGTTCTCCTGGTGTTCAGTGGAAAAATGTCCCCTTAGGCCACATTCACACTTGAGCAACTTGATCTGCGACTTGGGACAGGAAAGTCGTATCCCATGATTTCCAGTGAGTACTTTTCATATTTGTGTGATTTCAAGTCGCAGCAACTTCAGTGTAGTCCCTGCACTACTTTGGTCCAACTATGATGTGACTTGTGGTCCATAGACCTCAAGATTACGCACGGATTGTGTCAAAGTTGCGCGATTTTCAGGTTGCACAAGTGTGAAAGGGGCCTTACATTGTTGGTCAGTGGAAAAATGTCCCTTTACGTTGGTGGTCAGTGAAAAAATGTCCCCTTACATTGGTGATCAGTGGAAAAATGTCCCCTTACATTGATTGGTGGTCAGGGTTAATGTTGCTTCCATTGGTGATCAGTAAAAAAATGTCCCTTACATTGATGGTGGTCAGTGGAAAAGTGTCCCCTTACTTTGGTGGTCAGGGGAAAAATGTCTCTTATATAGGTGGTGGTCAGTGGAAAAACATCCCCTTACATTGGGGGTCAGTGGAAAAACATCCCCTTACATTGGGGGTCAGTGGAAAAGTTTCTTCTTACATTGGGGGTCAGTGGAAAAGTGTCTTCTTACATTGGTGGTCAGTGGAAAAATGTCCTCTTACGTTGGTGGTCAGTGGTACAATGCTGTGGGCACTCTGCAATCATTGGGGTACAATGCTGTGGGCACTCTGAAATCATTGGGGTACAATGCTGTGGGCACTCTGCAATCATTGGGGTACAATGCTGTGGCACTCTGCAATCATTGGGGGACAATGCTGTGGCACTCTGCAATCATTGGTGTACAATGCTGTGACACTCAGCAATCATTGGGGTACAATGCTGTGGGCACTCTGCAGTGATTGGGGACAATGCTGTGGTGCTCTGCAGTGATTGGGGACAATGCTGTGGCGCTCTGCATTGAAAGGGGCTCGCACGCTGAACTCTGCATTGATGGGGGCACAGCACAGCACAGTGTTCATTGCATTGAAGGGGGCACAGCACAGTTGCATTGAAGGGGGCACGCACGCTGAACTCTGCATTGTGGGGGCACAGCACAGTGTTCATTGCATTGAAGGGGGCACAGAACAGTGTTTATTGCATTGAAGGGGGCACAGCACAGTGTTTATTGCATTGAAGGGGGCACGCACGCTGGTCTCTGCATTGAAAGGGGGCACGTACGCTGGTCTCTGCATTGAAAGGGGGCATGTACGCTGGTCACTGCATTGAAAGGGGGCATATACCATCTCCTGTACCATGACCTGTGACATGCCTATACCATATCTGTGCCATGCCTATACCATATCTGTGCCATGCCTATACCATCTCCTGTACCATCACCTGTGCCATGCCTGTACTATCACCTATGCCATGCCTATACCATCACCTGCGCCATGCCTGTACCATGACTTCAAAGTCACGTAATTTTTTACTGCGTTTTTTGACGCAAAGCAATACCTATTACATTTTTCTTTTTGCGCCCCCCCAAAAATTTTGAGCACCAGCCGCCACTGCAAAGAACCATGTACCAGTGCATTACTTTTATTGGGGTAGTGAAGCAATATAGAGTAACACCTGATAAGGGTCTTAGTCTTGCCTTAAAACCCTTTGCTAAAACCCTTTGCAATGTTAAAAATATGATCTCCTTTGGATTGTATTTGGTCACTCAGGGGACATGAGCGTTTTTTTACATATTGAGGGCCACTGGTACGCTCTGCTCTTGACTCACTTAACCAGTTTAATGAATGAGTTGGGTTCATCGGAAAAGTGCATTAACATGTATTAAGATTTATTATCATTTACATTGTGGATATCAGTCTGCTGCTTCCTTTAACACCCAATGACCCTCATGAACACATGGAGTGCCAACAAATAATACATACTCTTAGATATGTTGTCTCATTTCTTTTTATAAAGGTACGCAGAAACATGGGGTTGACTGTTGCCCATTTAAGGTGCAGCCAGTGATTGCCTGTCTGTACTATATCTGATCTGAGCAGATGACCCTCGTTTTATTGCATGAAATTGATTTGAATATATGTATTAGGTTTCAAGTTCTTATTAACTGTATGCCTTACAAGATTAGTGCTTTTAAGTGCCGGTTCACATATGTGCGGCTGCGGCGATCGCATGTAATATCGGAGCGCACTGCTCCTTCATTCCATGCGATCGGCTGTGCAGTGCGAATTCAGCCATACACTTTGTACTGCACTGCACCTGCAGCAAAGTCGCACAAGACCCTTTTTTTTTAGCCGCATCAGAATCGGATCGCACAGCGGTTCACACTTGTGCGATCCATCCTGTGCGAACTGTCAGATCGCACTGCGATATGCGATCAAACTGGGGGTGTCGTTAACATTACATTGACACCCCCAGCGTATCGCATATGGCAGTGTGAACTGCCAGATGTGCGTTTGCGATGCGCGAACAGGCTGCGAATTCGCAGCCTTCCCGCATTGCACAAGTGTGACCTGAGCCTAAATGAACACATTTTACTGAATTAGAGTGTGCTGTTGTTGTTGTGGGTTTTTCATGCTGACAGCAAACCAACTCATACAAAAAAGTATTCCTACTACTGAAAAAAGATTTATTTACTCTGTGAGTCATGAAGCTGCACTTTGGCCTGGCATTCCAGGGATTTTTGCCAAAAGTGTTTTAAGGCAACAGTTTCTCTGACTAGAATTGCTTTCTGTTAGATACTGTAGTATAAATAATTTACATATACATAGAACAAAATGATGGGAGCAAAAGTAGTTATCAGAAATAACTCATAATCAGAGTATCTATTAAGAAATGCCATATATATTGCCGGAAAATTACCCAGAACCCTCAAACATTATATATATTTTTTAGCAGGGACCCTAGGGAATAGAATGGCAGTCATTGCAATTTTTTATGTCACGCAGTATTTGTGCAGCAATTCTTTAAATGCAATTTTTTTTTGGGGAAAAAACACTTTCATAATTTAAAAAAAAAAACAAAAAAAACAAAGCACTTAAATTAGCCCATTTTTTATATAACGCGAAAGATGATGATATGCTGAGTAAGTAGATACCTAACATGTCATGCTTTAAAATTGCGTACACTCGCGGATTGGCGCCAGACTTTTGTACTTAAAAATCTCCATAGGCTACGCTTTAAAATATTTACAGGTTACTAGTTTAGAGTTACAGAGGAGGTCTTGCACTATAATTATTGGTCTCACTCTGTTTTTGTTGATATCTCACATGAGTGGTTTGAACGCTGTATACATATGCGGGTGCGACCTACGTATGTGTTTGCTTCTGCGTGCGAGCATTAGGGGATGGGGGCGCTTTTACATTTTTATTTTTTTTTATTTTTACACTTTCCCTTTAGTTTTTTTTTATCACTTCTTTTGCTATTACAATTAATGTAAACATCCCTTGTAAAAGGGATAGGGCATGACAAGTCCTCTTTACAGAGAGATCTGGGGTCTATAAGTCCCCAGTTCTCTCCTCTATGCTGGAAATCCTGAGATAAAAAAAATTAATAAATCGACCTCAGGCTTCCCAGCAAAAAAACAGCAGGGGGGTCCCCTCCCGCCACCTGTAAGAGCAATCATTCAGATATCTCCAGGACGTCATATGACATCCTTGGGTGGGAAGTGGTTAAAGTGTATAAAGGTAAATTAGAAAACGCAATTTAAAAAATCACCTTATTCACCATCTCCTACCATCCTGTTAAAACTGTGTGTGGCTAGCATCTCTGTCAAATTTTATAATACCAATGGAGATCTTAGATACAGATCAGGGCCTCTTTTTACGGCATCATCCTGCCTACGGCCCAGCAGTGTTTGCATTGCCAGTGTGCCAGTGACTACAATATAGCTTGTGGATGGCCCTCGTTGGCTATAACTGAGTTGGGTGGCACATAAATTGTGACAAGACTACCACTACACTGAGCACTGGAAACAATGCCAGGTCCTAGCCAGAAAACCTCAGCATAAAGGTGATCAAGTCTGCTTCTGAGGTTTAAAGTGGTGTTACAGATTTGTAGACAATTAGGGGTGAATTAGGAATATTTTTTAAAAATTCACTCATTCAAAATTCTCCCCTTAGCACTACTTGAAATAGAGAAACAAAAAGGCGCATAGAACTAATGCATTTAAGTTTTATGTTAGTACTCACAAACAAAAGATTTAAGCTGCTCATTTCAGTCCAAAGAAACCAAGAATAGCTGGAGCCTGCACACCATGGCTGGATAAGTAGCAACCGCAATCTGGTAAGAGAGGGGGTTGAGGTAATTGGCGCTGCCTAATATAATATTCACAGTAGACCAAATATAACAGAACAATATGCAGAATAAAAAAATACAGAATAAAACACAAATGGTCTTGTATCAAATATACATCAAAGATTGAAAAAGTGTCATAAAGTGCAAGTGAACAAGGTTAAACTGCTATAATCTTGAAGCAGTATGAGTGATAGTGAATTTAATGTGCACAATTGATAAATTCAAGGTTGGAAACTACCATAAAATTGAATTGAATATGTTTATATTAGGTGACTATATGTGAATTGGAAGGATTGGTAAAAGATATTAAATATAATGAAAAGATATCTATGTTAAAGTGAACCACAATCTACCTAGGGCACCTTAAGCACTTCAATACAGGGCACTTTCCTCCTTTCCTGCCCAGGCCAATTTTCCCCCATTAGCGCTGTTGCATTTTGAATGACGATTGCGCGGTCATGCAACACTGTACCTACACCAAATTAATGTCATTCCCCCCCCCCCCCCCCCCACAAATAGAGCTTTCTTTTGGTGGTATTTGATCACCTCTGGGTTTTTTCCTTTTTGCTAAACAAATAAAAAAAGACCGAAAAATTTGAAAAAAAAAAAGAGGTTTTTTTGTTTGTTATACAATTTTGTAAATAAGTTTTTTCCTGCACTGATGAGCACTGATGAGGAGGCACTGATGGGGTGGCACTGATATGCGGCACTGATAGGCACTGATATGTGGCACTGATAGGTAGCACAGATATGCAGCATTGGTGGGCACTGATAGGCGGCACTGCTAGGCACTATTGATGGGCACTGATAGGTGGCACTGGCGGGCACTGATTGGTTGCACTAATGGGCACTGATAGGCGGCACTGATGGGCACTAATGGGCACTGATAGGCGGCACTGGTGGGCAATAATGGGCACTGGTGGGCGACACTGAAAGATGGCAATAATGGGCACTTGTGGGCAGCACTGATAGGGAGGGCACTGGCGGGCAGCACTGATGGGGAGGGCATTGGGGGGCTCCCTGAGCCCTGATTGCCTTCCCTGGTGGCCATAGTGGGCATCCCTGGGGGTCATAGGTGGGCATCCCTGGGGTCATAGTGAGCATCCCTGGTTGTTCTAGTGGCTTCCCCCCTCCGAGGGTCTGCACTGGTAATCAATGATCTGATTACCAGTGCCGACCCCCCCCCCCCCCCTGTCAGGGGAGCCACCGATCGGCGCTCCTTTACTCATGCCTGTCAGGCACGAACTAAGGAAAGCCGATCAACGGCTGTTCCTGTTTAATATGTGACCAGCCGTGATTGGACACGGCTGATCACATGGTAAAGAGCTACGTCAGTAGTCTCTTTACCGAGATCGGAGGTGCAGGGTGTCAGGCTGACACCTCACATCACCGATTGCCGCGTTGCGCACCCCCGGGGGGTGCGCAGAGCTGTATTATCCTGCCGCCTTCATATGACGTCCGGTCAGGATAATACAACCACATTCCCGCCGTCAATCTGTTATAGGGCGGGCGGGAAGTGGTTAATGAACAAGGTGGCGTTGCTTCCCGATAGATAAGGGTTATCCTTCTCAAACCCCTGCGGTGTAGTCTGCTTTTCCTGACGTTTTGACGCTTCTAAAGCCCCCTTTCACATGGGTGGATCGATCAGGTCCACCTATCAGTTCTTTAGGCCGACCCGATCGAACCATCTATTGCCCTCTATGGAGCAGGGGGTGATACACGTGCTGATATCCGATCCTATCCACCAAAAACAGACAGATGTGGGGGATCGGCAAGGGTGACAGCCGAGTTTAAATGGACTGGCGGTCCGTTTACATCTGACTTAGCCATCCGCCTGCTCAGTGGGGATAAGCAGACAGATTCCCCACTGGGAAGGCGGACTCCTCCATGTAAAAGGGGCCTAAGGCTGCTTTTAGATTTTAAAGAGTGTCCTCCATAAACTTGCAAATTCAAAATTTTGTTATCTCTCCAGCTGCTCATGACATTATTGCTGGAACTGGGAGAAACTGTAGCCAGATACTGTAATCTTTTGTCTATAGATACCGTAACAGTTACGTATATGCTAAAGAATTAATAACAAATGGTAACATCTTTTTATAAGCCTGTAATAAAATATGTCAATAGTGGACTCTGGTACAGCACACTTTTCACTGACTCTTAATCATTATAAACAGAGAAAGCACAAGAAAAATGCACAAAAAGCACAAAAAAGGAATCTTGTTGATTGGTTTAGGAACCAGCAAATTAGTAGCCCTCCCAGCTTCAACAATAAAGTAAAACAAAATTGTTAAAGTTACTAGTGAAAACAGAAATTATGGGTTATTATAGCTTGAGAACCTACACCTTCTAAACCAGGTTGGGCATGGCAGAACCAACATTTCTATAATGACGCTTTTTTAACAGGTTAAAAATTAAAATCTTAACTCCATAGAAAAGAAAAATGCCCCCTTGCAGTATGGCTCATTTAGGTGGTGGGGCTGCAAAATGCAGTATTTCTTACCCAATCCCCGGGTTCCCTAGACCTCCGCCAGGCTGTGAGACCAGTCCCTGCAGACACCTCTCCTTTGCTCTCCTATGTTCTGGTGGTTGCTGGTCCTCTAACTCCCAAGTTCAATGCAGAACCCATAACACTACATGGCAAGTGAAGCCACTGAGGAACAGTCTACTGCAAGGGAGCATGTTTTCCATAGATGGGCTTTAAAGAAGGTTTAACAGTTCTGCCAGAAGACACTATAGAAAACCTCTCTGGTTTACATGAAATGCTTTTTTCATGTAGGAATATTCTAGTCAGCATTTCAATAAGTTCAAAATGTCAACTTTAGTAAAATCTGAAAAAAAAAATGCAAGACCCACAATAATAAAATAAACAGTTTGGATGTCTGTATCCCTAAAGGTATTTTCATATTAATGCAAATTATTTAACAGCCAAATTAACTACATGTGTTATTGTAAAAGAGTGCATATTTATTGGAATCAAGGTCTTTTGTTTATTTTCTTTTTCTTTTTTTTTTTTTTAAGGAACCAGGATATTGGGTGAAGATCCATCATTTAGAATACAAAGATGGAGGAATATTAGACCCTGATGATATTGTAGCAGATGTTGTTGAAGACAAGGACAAGGTAGAACATTTTTTAACACCTGTTTTATTACATTTTTTCTGTTTTTTAGTATAAGCCCGTGAAAACCATCCTTCAAAAATAATGGTGCTTATAGCAGTGACATACCTATAAAGTCCTGGGATTTTCTATTGCAACGTGGTTTACTGTGTTATAGATTGAAATGATCAAATCGTTACACAGAAAGTTCTGTTTCTAAACACAATAACTGCTTTAACAAAAGATAAGACCTAGATATATATTGTAATTTACATGTGATATTATCAATATTTTCATGACTGTAAAAGTGCAGAGCCAAGGAATAGTCATCGGCACGTAGGCTCCTAGCCTACTGATTTTTTTTTTTTTTCTTTTCAGGACAGGCTTACTATGCCTCATTCTGCTTTACTAAAGACAAATAGACTGTGCATTTTGCAAGTGCAATTGTACTCATTTTACTTAGTAAATGTAATGTGGTGAAGAGCTTTTACCACAATTACCAGACTCAGCAGCTGCACTTGCAAAATGCACAGTCTATTTGTCTTTAGTAAAGCAACCCCACTGTGTGGAATGAGGAATAGTAAGTCTGTCCTTTCAGTTTAGTAAATCTTTAGTAAATCCATATCAGTGTCTTGGTGTGGTCTGCAGCCATCTTGGTAGAGCGGGAGGACTTTATTATATCAAACCTATTCCCCTGAGGAGGAGCAGTTAAGGCTGATTACCTCAACTTGCTTAAGGCTCATACACATTATAAGAAAATCGGGCGAACATTTTCATCCAAAGAATTTTCGTACGACTTTTGTATACTCTGTACAGAACCTTCTACAGACGATTCAGAATTTTCGTATGAAAATTCTCGAAAGGAAAAACTCCAAAGTTTTCTCGTGCAGGAAAAAAAGAACGAAAACGATTTTCGTTTAATGTGTACTGTTTTCGTACGATTTTTGTACAAGACAAATCAGAAAAAAGTCTGCGCATGATCAGAATCAACAAAAAAGGCCTTTGTCGTACAAGAATTTTCGTACAAATTTTCTTAAGAATTTTCGTTCATCGGTTCCGATTTGCTGTGAAACAATGAGGAAAATCGGAAAATCGTTCGCTCAATTTTCTTATAGTATGCACCCCACTTTAGGATGAATGAAGGAGGAGGACAGAAATCCCAATCTTCGGGTACTTTCAGCACACCTTTAAAAAAACACTGAGAACAATTTCCTTAGTCCTGAGCAGCCAGAATCTGGGAAAGCTGTACATGGCACCCATTTAGCTTCTAGCTTGAATTTTCAAGCTTTAACTGAACAAGCTGAATCTAGAAGCTGATTGATTACTATGCAAAGCTGCTCCAGACTCTGTCTATTATAATTTTAGCAAATTCGCCCTATTTTAATAAGCAGTGACATCACAAATTGTCTCTGCAGTGCTCTGGAAGATTCTCCATATCTTGTGAGAATAGCAGTGAATACAGGCTAGAGTGGGCAGAATTTGCCTAAGGCCCCATTCATACCCAAGTGATTAAAAATATGACCAAAGCATCAACACTTGACACAAGAAATTAAAATTTTTTCAACGGTGACTCCTAACACCTGAGAGCAGCGACATTTGAAGCTTGCCTAGTAACGGAAAATAAAAGCTCACACCTGAAACTCAAAAAATGGAAAAAATGACCAAAGACACTTAGCTCAGTGTGAATGGAGTCTTAAGTGATCTCACACTGCATATTTCCAGCTTTGAGGGGATACCGGAAGAGGAGTGCCTGAGCAGTGGTACATGTCAGGAAGTGTACTGCAAATTCCCATGCAGAATACATGGGAATATCAATAATATTTATCAATAATCATATTGATAATATCAATAATCCTTTAACAGCATAGTGGAGAATAGGTCCACTATGCTGTTAAAGGATTATTGATATTAAAGGATACGTTTACCTTTAGTAACCTGTTGCATGTTACACCTCTTTTTGGGATGTATTATGTTACTATTAAGCACCCCCTCACCCCCCCCCCCCCCCAGCCCCACTACCCTTCTTGACAGCAGAGGAGGAATACTCTCCCTGCACTCCGCACATTTCATAAAAGGCGTGGCTTTCATTCACTGGAATCTGTGAATGAAAAACTACAAGTCCCATCTTCCATTCTACCTCCAGCTTTGTAACTGAAAGCCTTTACAGCGGTATGGGCACAAAGCTGGAGGGAGCCTGACATTGCAACCATGATCTACTGATTTCAGATGCATTGCTCTGCAGGCTCCTGAGAAAAAAAGAATAAATACACATTTATTTTACCTGCAAAAGCATGTGCATTTATTTTCTATAGCCTTTAATCTTTATCATTAAGCTCAGATGCATGAAGCATGTTACAGATGCATGTTTTGTGGCATGATAATGTACTGTACATTACATTACCAAAGAGTAGAAAAGGAAAACCACTTCTTTTTAAAGCCAGTGTTTTAGAGGTGGAAAACGGCCATTACCAGCACCCTTGGCTCTGCAATGTGCATTTTTCTAGCACTTTCGACAGTGAGAGCTGTGTAAAACTTGCCAAAGCCAATATGGAGGCATTATCTCTGAAAATGGCATCTAAAAATATGCTTTGGGGGATGTTTCGCTTTGACTTTATGAACTGCACATTTACTCTTTTCACGGTAAGCACCACTATGATGATCTGCAAGCAGTAGTGCCAGTCAGACCACATACTGTATGTCTGGCCTCAAAGTAAAAGGCCCTAAACATGGGCAGGAAAAAGACATGGAGGCTAATAATTATAATAATCAATTGTCCACCATTTTAAAGGAACAGATGGTGTGTTTTTTTTTTTTTTGTTTTTTTTATACACTAAGTCCTTCCCTACCTTTGTCAGCTTAAGTAGAAATGGTGACCAGGATGCTATTGAACACCAGCCTGTCACTGATTAGAATGATCCATATGGGATCTCACCCTATGTGCAAAAACCTGCTGTGTTTGACAAGCGAGATATTTTTATGATCACACAGTGAGAAAAGCTTTGTATTCGTATAACCGGTTATGCACCCTGCACTAGATCAGGTATTTGAATGGAATACTATCTCTCTTCTTAAGTTTCTACACAACTTGCATTTATTTAGTTTGTGTCTAAATATCAGGGGAAAGAATAGACTGAAAACAACGTTTTCAAAAGAGATAACTTGCCTTAGATGTACAAGTTTATAATCTATAACTGAAATGTATTTCTTAATAGAAAAATCAGACATAAGCCTACTCCGCTGTCAGTGACGGTTGTAATGTTAACTCTTTAAAAAAAGGGAAAACAAACTGGTTAATGTGTCCTCTGTTGATTGCAAAACCAAACTCTTTCCTTTGTTTGTTGCCACCTAGTGGAATGTTTAAGTTTTTTTTCTTTTTTATTTCTGCTATGTGCTATATGTTCGATGAGGTGATACAATAGAAGCAATGCATAACTGTGTTTTGCATACATTGAAATATACAGCGGCAGCAAGTAAATTAGCAGATATAACCCCTTACCTCTGCCTTTTCTTTTCTTCTGCTTTATAAGCGGTCATCATAGGTTTAGGCTATTCAGTCTGTTTGCAATATGCACTAACCTGCAGTCAGACTTGGATTTGAAAGGTGCTTCCAGGTCAGTGCTGTCAGTATATCATTAGGGAATACTATGCTATCGAATTGTTAAACAGCCTAAAAATTATTATTAAAAGATATATATTGTTCAAAGGGAAGTTGCCGGGTAGAGAATTCCACATTACCTTCTCTGAAGAATTTAATATACAAATTTGTTAAATAGGGCTTTTAATCATAATCCTAGAATGTCCAAATAAATCACATATAAAAATGCTTAAATTAAAAACATATAATTAAACATTTTTTGTGCTAATCCGAGTCCTATTATCAAAAAAGATTTGAAATTCAATATGGTGATCAGTGGGTTTAGAAACTGGTGATGAATGCCTTCATATATACAGTCCTTCCAGTCCTCTCTTGTGTCTGCACCCAGTGAGATGCACTATATCACCTGATGGTAAAGATACTTGCCAGAGTTGGTAAAACTTTTATTATAGAATGTCAAAAGCAAAATAAATATGAGGCTCTTAAAGAGGAGCTCCAGTCTCCCCACCAAAAATTTAAAGTCAGCAGATACAAATACTGTAGTTGCTGATTTCTATTATAAGGACACTTTACCTGTCCAGGGATCCAGCGATGTCGGCACCTGAGCCAATTATTCAATCCGCTTCGGTTGCAGGCGCCGGCATCTTCACTAAGCCGGTTTTCTACTGCGCATGCATATGAGTCACGCTGCACTTTAAAGGTCCTCCAGTCTTCTGGGACCTGTATGTTTCCCAGAAGGCAGCAGAGGGAAAGAAGAGCGCCCGGAAAGACTTGTAGATCACTGCAGCGATCTTACCAGGAAGTGGGGGTAGATTTTTATCAAAACCAGATACCCACTCACCCCCCCCCAAAAAAAAAAGTGCAAAGAGAAGAGGGGCCGGACATACTTGCAGATCGCTGCAGCAATCTTACCAGGAAGTGGGAGTAGATTTCTATCCAAACCGGGTACCCACTCACCCCTCCCCCCAAAAAAAAGTTCCAAATGTTACAGTGGAGGGGAGAGAAGAGTGCAAACAAGTGAAGCTTCCCCTTTTGGGTGGAGCTCTGCTTTAGGTTCAAACTAACTCCAGTATCATTCAGAAATTCATGTTGTAATCTGGGTAATACTGTCGTCTTTAATACCAAAGGATATCCAAGCATGTCCATTTATGAAAACATCTTTTTAAAACCAACAAGTACACTTACATTAGTCATGTGCACTAAGCACCATGTATGAGTGCATAAGAAGCTCGGGCATTTAATGCCTAGTAACTTTTTGACCTGGAAAAGATATATGGGGAAGAATTCAGACTTCATTGGTAGCATGCTTGTTCCAGAGCAGCGACTGATTCCCAAGTAGAGCCAAGGATGACAGCCATAGAACCAGCACTTATAAATATCAAGTTGTATTGGAGGTTCCATATGTTGTTTGTCACAGGTTTTTTTTTAAGCTGGCATATGCTTAGGGCTGAAACAACTAATCGACTAAATCGATAATTTCCCTGCTTGTCAGCGAGCTCCGTCTCCTCTGTGAAGCCGACGGCTGCATTTACTGTTTCTCTCACAGCTCTGCACTTCCGTGACCTCCTCCCTCCTTCCTCTCGCAAACCGCACAAGTATGAACCGGCACTAAGTGCTGGTTCACACTACTGCGGGTGCGCTGATTCGCACTGCACCCGCACAAAAGTCGCACATGACCCTTTTTTTCAGCCGCATCAGGATCGGATCGCACAGTGGTTCACACTTGTGCGATCCGAACCTGTGCGAACTGTCAGATCGCACTGCGATATGCGATCAAACTGGGGGTGTCGTTAACATTTAATTGACACCCCTGCGTATCGCATATGGCAGTGTGAACTGCCTCTTGTGCAGATGCGATGCGGGAACAGGCTGCGAATACGCAGCCTTCCAGCATCGCACAAGTGTGAACCGGCACTTACACTCTGTTTGCTCATTATTATTTTAAATAAATGAAAAAAAAGGCATATTGAGTTTTTTTATGATTTTATCCGATTAATCGATTAATCAAAAAAATAATGGGCAACTAATCGATTATTAAAATAATCGTTAGTTGCAGCCCTACATACGCTTAAAAAAAAAAAAAAAGTTTTTCTTTTCATGGATCGTCTTTTTTGTAAATGGTAGAAGGTAGGCTGATTGAAGTTGGGCACCATATCAAATAGTTATAAGCTCAGGCACTTCCGGGAGTTGGTTTGTATAACAGGTTATTTAATCAGAGGAAAAATGTTGAATGTTGCTGTTGTAAACACAAGGATACCATGTGCAATTTTGTCATTTGAGATTTAAGAGCTGGTAAGAACTGATGCACAAGAACAATTTTCTTCAGCTGGAAAGATTTAATGTTTAGAGAATCAAATACTGTGTCTACAACATTATCCAGAAGAGCAGTGCATGAACCCCTGCAGAAAAAAACACATATTTTGAACCTTACTTGTATATTTAAAAGTTTATTTGACACTGGGGTATAAATTACGTAGATTGCTTTATAGTGTGTTGTAACAAAATCCAAGACCAACTTTACTGCTGTTTGCCTTATAGTAATAGAGGACAACAAAAAGCAAATGTTTCCTACCAGCCAGGGACAAAATGTAATAACACGAGTTAATAGTCATATAAGAGCGTCATAATCATTCTAAAGTATTGTGATTCCATGTGAATTACTTTCCATGGAGTGAAGGAGGTGATGTGAACTCATAAACTGAATAAATGTGTAGACATGTATGTTTGCAATCGTTAATGGTCCATAATTCTACAGGTAATGGTATATGCTCACAAGAGATTTTAGAGAGTGTCTAAAGCAGCCTCTCAACCATTTCAACACAGAGGAACCCTTGAAATAGATTTCTGGTCTCGGGGAACCCCTGCTAAAAGATAAAAATCTACAATCTGACAGTCAGTGGGAAGATTGCTTCTTACTCTTGTCATCATTGGGAAGAATTACCCCCTTACTGACCGCTAAAAGGAACAATGGTGTCATTGGGAACATATCGGAAAGACGAAAATTGCCCATTACTCAAGGAACCCCTAGCAACCTCAGGAGGAACGCTAGGGTTCCATGGAGCCCTGGTTGAGAAACCCTTGTCTAAAGCATTTTTTTAAGTTTAGATAAGGGAAGGGAATGAATAAAACTCTTGTAATTTTTCTGGTCGGTGTCCCATTGGGGAGACATCTCTTCACTTCCAGTCCTGAAGCCACAACAGGAACTCTCTCCAATGTGAGAGGTGATTGCCTCTTAGTCATTTGTCACTACAATAGGTATTCCCATTGGAAGATTATTTTTTTTTCTCATCTCCTGTTCTAGCGATAACTGTAAAATTATGGATTTCCCATCCCTCTCTGTTCTAAAGAGAATGGTTATAGGGCAGAAAGAGGATGAATCTCCCTAGCAGGGACAGGGGTAACTGGAATTTGACAGGGGTTCTAAACTTTTTCCTAAACCTGAAAATATTTTTGGCTATGGGATATGCTTATATTAAAACTGTTGCATTTTGCATTGCTGCTAGTCGCTTGGTACCTTCAACACTGCCTTTGGGTGTTTCTGAAAATCTCTATTCACAAATCTCAATAAGTGAACTTTCATACAGATCCATGATTCATGGAACTATTTAGGCATGGCCATGTGCAGAAAATTTGATTTGATTTGACAGTACTATAAAATGTAAAGTAAGGGCAGTATTGGGACTGTGAATGAGACAGAAGCCAGGTAAGGCTCTGCAACCCCATCCCTGTGATGGAAATTAAGGAAGAAGGGTTGGGACTTTAAACGAGGTGTGTGAGAACAACCGGCCCTAAGTAAACCATACTCACCGACCAGTCTGCTAAAAAACCGAATCAACCTGTCTAACAATGTACGTTTAAAACGGGTTTAGTTAACACACATTTACAAATGCATTTGTAAGCTGCAAGGCCCCTTCATGGCACCCTGTATTACTTGCAGTCCTAACACTACTAATTTATGAGTGTCTCCACAGTGGGAGCACATGCTAGCTAATTGATAGATGAAGGACACGTGGGCATGGAGGTAGCCAAAGCCTCCCCCGACCTGCCCCCATCTATGACTGGTATGGTTTACTTAGGGCCGGTTGTTCTCACACACCACATTTAAAGTCCCAATCCTTTTTCCCTAAATACTATAAAATGTACTCCATTTCTAATCAGTGCACTAATCTTAAACCGTTAACACAAAACTGCCTACCATAAAGTTTGTTTGGTGACTGCCTGTCATTAGCATTTCTCTCTATGCAGCTTTGAATAGTCACACAAGTGGCAAGGTAGTTTACAGGGGATGAGATGTAGAAGTTATTGATGGTAACTACCGTATTTTAAATGTATTTTCCAATGCTGTGTTTGCTTAAAGTAACAACAGTGTCTTTTGAAAGCAAAATCTGTGCTTTGCAAGCAGATTAGTTTCAAAAGCAACCAGATTAATTTTTAAGGATAAGTTCACTTTTGGGAACGTTGCATGTTCCACCCCTTTTTTAAGGTGGAACATGTAACATGTTCCCACTCATGCAGTGCCTCTGGTGACCGAAAGCAGGGTTCTTCTCCTGCTTGCTTTCACTATCACGCTGTCACTGTCACCATCGCTATCACACCCGGCCGCATCATTTGTTTACAGAGTTCTGCGAATGGGAAAAGATAAGTCCTGACTGAGTTTTCAGCTGTCGGCTTGTAGCTCTCAATGAACTACCATTGGACTGTTGAGAGCTCCGGTAGTTCATTGTCTCTTCCTGTCCATATGTATTTGCCTTCCCGTGTGAAGTACGAGCATATAGATACACTGACAAATATGCAGAAGTCCTGCATGGTACCTGTTATCTGCTGATAATGAGTGCAATGCTTTACAGGTTCCTAGTAAATAAAATAGTAAACACACATTTTTTTTACCTGCAAAAAGATATGCTTTTATTTTTTTTAAACGTGAACCTATCCTTTAATGCCCACCACCTCTGCAACATCACTTTTCTTTCCTTTCCCTGGCACTCTGCTGCCAGGAGTGTGGAACATACCCAGTATCCATCAGATATGGAGGGGAATTAGACTGACTCAATGTGAAAGTGCTGAGCCAGTCCCTAAGCACCAGTGCTGTCACATGGGGAGAATCTATAACCCTGTGTAAGCTACGAGCTGACCAACTCATAGCTTACACAGGCTAGTAGCCAAACAGAGCAATGAGGAAGTGAAGGAAAGGTGGGTAAGTGATGCTGAAGTGGAAGTATTAGGTTGAACCTGTTACTTTGTATGTGCATTTATGGGCATCATTCACCCTGATAGTAGACCAGGGCAGGATCACCGGGACAATGTAGCAAAGTAGTGCAGCAAAAGCTGCATTTTTTCTTTGTAGAATTGCTGTTAGAAGAATCGCAAAAATGGCTGGACAGAATTACAACTCCTTTGACCGTATTTGTATAGATCAACAGTGTATTTAACTGTTACCCAGAGTTCAGCTATAACTATCCATTGTCCTGACACTGAGCAAGACAATAGGGCCTGTATATAACAGATAGATTGATAGCGATATTTTACATTTTTATGGAGAATAATAATGGGAATGCAAGCAGCTATTTTCTAACTTCCAGACATCAATAGAAAACACAGACACTTTGGTTGGATAACTAAATGGCCACGACCTTTATTTATTTATTTTTATTTTTTTATTTATTTGTTAAACCATCCATCAATTTATTAAAATTTTCGCAAATAATTAATCCATAACACAACCCGGCTTTGAAGCTCGGATTATTTTAACAATTCATAACTTTTCAACTAATGTCCCCCTTTCTCATAAAGATGACCCACCACATAAACAAGGCCGTGACATTCCAATGGGAGGGAGGGCGGGTCGCTCCGCTATCGTTTTCCTTCTGAGGTGACTGGCAACTAGCTCCCGCGGACTCCCCTTTTTATATCGAGCCCCTGGTTTCTAGAAGCTTCTAAGGTCACCTGACCTCAGTTTCCAAGTTCCCTCCAGCCTACTGTTTCAAGGTTCCCCACCCTCTTCCCACTTATTTTGAGGGTGGAGCCTTGAAACCAATAATTGTTGCTGCCTTCCCATGAGGAAAAGCAGAAAAGGGGGCCTTGAAACCCCTTTCCGCTTTTCCCTCACATTCTGACAGTTTCACCTGCTTACCGTATATACTAGAGTATAAGCCGAGTTTTTCAGCATGTTTTTTCATGCTGAAAATGCCCCCCTCAGCTTATACTCGAGTCACTGGCTTCACTGTCTTTTTAAAAATGGCGCCACTCGGCGCCGACGTGTCACTGCGCATGTGCCGCATGCCCAGGAATAGTCGAACGTGATTTTTAAATCGAAGGCGCCTCACCGACAGGTAAGGGAGACTCCTCCGCAGCCCCTGCATTTCCTCATGCAGTGCTGCGGGCTTGCTGTGCCACGCCTGTACTTACTGTGCCATGTCTAAACCATCACCTGTTCTATGCCTATACCATCACCTGTGCCATGCCTATACCATCTCCTGTACCATGACCTGTGCCATGCCTGTACCATGACCTGTGCCATGCCTGTACCATGACCTGTGCCATGCCTATACCATGACCTGTGCCATGACCTGTGCAATGCCTATACTATGACCTGCGCCATCTCCTGTACCATGCCCGCAGCCCCTGTTTCGTGTCTCCTGGTGGTCCAGTTGAGTCCAGTAGCTGCTGCATTTCCCACCCTAGGCTTATACTCGAGTCAATAAGTTTTCCCACTTTTTTTGTGGTAAAATTAGGGGTCTCGGCTTATATTTGGTTCGACTTATACTCGAGTATATACGGTATGTAGTGTGTATTATTATTATTATATTCAGTAATGTTCAAGTGTGAAATGTTTACTTTGAAAAAGACAGAATATATATTTAATTCTTTTGTGAAACAGACAAAATGGCTGCTAACAAATGTAGAGACTCTACAGTTCCTGTGACGTGAAACAATACAACTGTAAACATCAGAAATTAGTCCTCTTCAGTGTCACACTGAGGCTGCACACCGACTGATGTACAGTATATGTATAGGGCATGAAAATCTTCTTCATCCACACCTCCTGTTTAAAAACGAGAAACATGTTTTTCTTTATTACAAGATAAAGTTGTCACTTTTCTCCATCTCAACTGATAGACAAGTTAAATTTGCTTTGAACAGCTCATATTTTTTAAAATATGCTGTGGGACTGACACATAATGCACTTATGAATGGGTGGCTTTAAGGTTTTTTATTAGCAGCTGAAATATGTCATTAAGTGCATTGCACATCTTTTACTATCCAACATATTCCATGCTCCACCGATGACAATCGCTTATGTTTATTGTCTATTTGCAGAATGCACTGAAATCAGACACCCTAGAAGCAGTTTTAATGCTTCCTCTGCAGTTTTTAAGTGCTTCAGTAATGATGCGAAACAGGGGGAGTGCGTATTGAAGCAGTGTGATTTGTTGGACAAGTCATCGCAATGTATGTAGTTCAGCCAGTGTCAGCAGTCACTTTACATTATTAGTACATTATCTAGTCGTCCTCGCACAGGTTGTGGTATATGCTGCGTATATATCACTCTTATAACCTGTCATTCTTTATGAACAATGTGCCTCTCCCACACACTAATTATCTGGAAGATCATGCTCATTTGTGTATCCACTTGATTTCATATTTTTTTAGTTTGTAACTTTTTATGTTTCAAATTTAATGTCAATATGCTGTGTTACAATCCAGTGTCTTCTGTCTTTGTTGCTGATCTCCTTCATGTGCACTACAGTAAATTAGGAATGCTGTAAAAGAGGATTGCTTTTAGAAACAGAAGTGTTAAAAGTTTATTTTTTATACATTACCAAAATGGAAAGTAAATGAACAGAAGAGAAATACAAAATTTGATAATAAGATCACTTTAAATAGTTCTTTCCATTACAAGGCTAGCTGTATTCTTTCCACTTCTGTCCATAGTTTACACGTTTCAATCTTTTACCATTGTAATTAATGCGTGGTCTTTATCCAGCTATGGTTTATTCTTACATGTAATTGAAAACAGGTTCACTTTAAACACATAGATTGACATCATAAGGCACAGTATGAGTTCCGTTAAATTGCAATTTGCAATATATCAAATGCAGCACGTGTGTTCTAATATATGATTCTGTTTGATTTTCTTCATCCAGAATCAGACATGTGCCTACTCTAAAGTAACAAATGTACTGTAAGTCTCAAATAAAAGATATACCATTTCTTATAGGTACAGTGTTGCATAAAAAAAGTAATTGTCAGTAAAACTATCACGGCACTGAAAAAAATGGCCAGGTAGTAAAGCAGTACATAAATGCTGGTATGCAAATAGTTAAAGTATCACCGAAGGCAAAATTTTTTTATTTTAGTTTTGGATAGAGTGGGGAAGTATTAGAACGTCTGTTGGTTTTTATTGCTGCCTGTGCTCCTGTTAAGCAGATTAAGACTCGATTTACACTAGCGCGACTTGTCAGCCTGACAAGTCGCGCTCCCTCGCGGTCCATTGACTGCTACATAACCCGTTCTAATAGGAGCGACGCAAGTCGCTCCGACTTAGAAAAAGGGTCCTGTACTACTTCGGGGCGACCTCGGAGCGACTTGCATAGACTTCCATTATGTGAAGTCCATGCATGTTGCTCCGAAGTCATGGTGCATGGGAATGCACAAGTCGCACCCGAAGTAGTACAGAGTCGTGCCGCCCCAGTGTGAACCGACTCTCACTCGCTCTGTTTGTCCGATTTACCGTTATCAATGAAAGTTAAAAAAAAAATCCCAAATTTGGGTTGTCCCCAGAAAAGTAATAGAGGGGAAATCTTCCACTATAGGCACTAGTTCTGGTAACCTGATTTCATCTCACTTCCTGTTAGGCTATAGGACAAGAAGTGAAGGTAAATCTCCCCTAATGGGGCACAGATGGTGAAAACAAAAGTTTGAAAGATAACCTTTACTGTATCCAAAATGAAAAAAAAAAAGTTTTGCCTATAGTTCTACTTTAACTTAAAAAGTCAGACATAGCCAGGCTACTAGCATTTCCAAAAGATGGTCAGCAATGTACGTCTTTTTCAAGACCAACTGAACCTTCAGTTTACATGAGCTACATTCATTCCATCAAGAAAAAGGTGATCAATGTTTTCTTTTTTCTGAAACAGCCTGTCTGTAGAAGAGCCTTTCCCTTGCCTTCAGCTGCAGAGTTGCAGGGGATGCCCTTACTACTTCCAGAGCCACTCGTCTTCAAGGTTGACTGATGGCAAGTGGCATTCAAGCCGCTTCCATTGAGGCCAGATTATCCTGGGCCCGCTTCCTGGGGGCAAGTCCCACGTACAATTGTGGACTCCTACAGAACTAAGATATTGATAATAATGGTGATGCACAAACTGGACACGGGAAGGCAAAATTACCAGAATCATTTCAGTTTTTCACTTGTAAGGCAATATAAAGAGTAACTCCACTTTTGTTGAGCAAAAAAAAATATCCCATCCCCTCCCCTCTGGATAGTTCCCCTCAGATCTGCTGGTTTTGTAAAGTTTAAAGTGTAACTCCAATTTTGTTGAGAAAAAAACATTCCCCCGGGTGATCTATTTACATTGCATAGATTTCAACAATTTTGTTTGCAGGTTTTTTGTTATTCTGAAGAAAATAGCTATTTGTGTTCAATTCGCAAACACTTTGCACATGGAGTGACGTTATAAATATTAATCAGCTGCTGCACTTGCAGGGTTTTAATGAGATAACGTGCAGGGTCTGAATCCCTTTAGGGGTACCTCACCACAAATTGCATTTTTGTTGCAGGGGATGCCCAAAATATGACATATCTTACTGCAGACTAATGGGAAAATTAGTGAGCCAATCACACAAGCAGGAAATGACATTTCTGGGGGACATTTCACATCTGGAAGCTGCAGATAGAAAAGGAAATGTCATTTTTATTAACATTCAGTTACAATATGACTGGTTTAGCAATGGTTTATGCTATAATCATTTTTTTTATATTTGCTATTTTTTTTCCCACGAAAGTAGAGTTACCCTCAAATTTTTGCATACAGGGTACTAGAAGTATTCAAAATTTTACTTTTTTTCTGGAGAAATGCTACTTGATGCTTACATGCTGGACACTTGTGAAAGCATAAGCATTTTTTTCTGTGGGTCCTTGGTCTATAGATCTTTTTTTTTTTTTTTGTTCTTTTCTGTAGGTCATCTGCTACATCTGTTTGAAAGAAAGATATTCGCCAACGTCATTTCTTGCTTTTGGTAGTTTATAGGGATGCACAGATGTATTGTCCGCCAATAATTATTATCCCAAAATAGGATTATCAGCATTTTGTTGCTATTTTACAACGTTTCGGGTGCGTTTTTCATAGGCCATGTGACTCAAATGCAATACAGGTGTGTTTTTTTTTTATGGGTTTTTGACGTGTTTTCAATGGTGAGGTGCATTTGTGGTGTAGTTTATGCTCCAAAAATGCTACAAGCAGGATTTTTAACACCGCAATGGACCAATGTAAAGATATTCATAGAATTTAGAGATGCATTTTTCTTGAGCTTTTCTTGCGTTTTTTTTTTTTTTTATCGCAAAAAGCGCTTACAAACCTGCTTTAGTGTGAAAGCAGAATTAAAACGTGCTGCTAATGGCGGAATATAAATTCATATTTATTTTAAATTCCTAATAATAATTAAAAAGTCGAATATAATTGAATCGTATATAAAAAATATATTTTTTTATAAATTTATCATTTCGGTTTCGGTGCATCCTGAATTTTCGGTTTTGATCCAGAATTTTCATTCCGGTGCACTACTTGTAGTTTATTAGGAGACCAATGAAATCTTTCTGATTGAGCTGCCTGCACTTTAACATGCAGGAAGCATGTAAACATTAAATGAGGGCTGAGTTACTGAAAGGTTTTAACAAGATCAAATGCATTCTGCAAAACTTTGTATAATTGTCAAGGGGTTCAAGAGCTGATGTAGTAAACCCATAAATACAAAGGTAGCTGGTAAATGGTGGAATTGATGAAAGTATCACAACTCAGGTTTCATCTAATTGGTGCGATGTGGGAATCCTGCGAATCCACTGTGGGTTCCCGCATCGCACCCGACTTGCAGGCAGGTCACACTGCCATATGTGGACTGCTGGGAGTGTTAATACAAAGTTAATGACACCCCCAGATTAGTTCATTTTTCGCAGTGCGAACTGTCAATTCGGACAGGAATCGGGTGAACACCCATGCGATCTGATTCTAGTGCGTACCATAAAAGCACGACTTTGGTCTGAATGCGATGCAAATTCAGCCATACAATCTGTATGGCTGAATTTGCATTGCACAGCCATAGCATGTAATTTGTTTAGCAGTGTGGTGCGAATCACATGCGATGTCTGACATTGCTATAGTTTGAACCAGCACTTCGAGTTGTATTATGGATATTTTCTAAGGGAAGAACAACAGTACAGGGCTATTACACTGGGCAGCATATTGGAGAAGAAATGCCTACACTGTTTGATGGTTCTTTAATCTCAGAAGCTGTTTGATGGGTGACCTCGTTATTATTTTCATGTAATGAGGAATCATTTATCTAGAATTACAGCAGTTTGCTGCCACGGGGTTGCTTGTAATCTGTCTGCAGTATCATCACTGAACGGAGCCCTGTTTATTGCAAACTGAATTGAATCGCACCATCATTATCTTTTACATTTAACTGACATGTTATTATGAAATCAACAGATGAGACTTGGTTTCTAATTGCTTGAAACGTATCCAAATTCAAGACTCTGCACAGTGGATGAAATAATAAAAGGTTATGTGAAAACATGTCTCAAGCCTGAAATGTATGCAGGATCAAATTAAAAACTGTCCTCTAATCTTGTGTAGTAAACTGTTTATGGTGGGTATTTTCTTTGCATTGCAAGAAAACACACAATTCATTATTGTACCTCATTGCTTGCAGTCATGGCTATCTGGCTTTGCATAAACATTTCAAAAGACATGTGCCATCCTCTTTTCGTTTTTGCACAGTAAATTAGGCTGTCTTTTACAAAGACATGTTTTTATAGTTTGAACAATATAAATAGAGGTATTCAGTGATTTCAACTTTTTTTCATTTCGCATGTATTGATATATTACTTTAATTTATTATTTACTACATTTTTAGAAGGCTTACATCCTGGGCAGTATTTTATATGCAGTAGATAAAATCATTGGTGTAGGTATAACAAAGTAAGATGCCGCTCAAACCAACCCAGTGCACTAGGAACGTATGGAACAATGTGCAGCCACCACTGCTCGGGACACACTCCCTGACGTGTTTCGCCCCTCCCAGGCTTGGTCACAGAAGTGGGGAGAATAAGCAAGACAGAGATTTGTGCATAATTGGCCATTTTTGGAGAATTACTTGGTTCCCATTAAAAAAAAATTCTGTTTTGCGCACACATTCTACTTGTAATTTGAGTAATATTTGGAACATACGTTATGAAGCCATATTTTAAATGGTTCTTTAAACTTATACTCTCAGGTGTCCTATATGATGTCCCTGATCTTGACTACAGAGTATTGGTTTTATCTTTATTCCTAATTCGTTTTTTTTTTATTTTTCTATATATTTTGTTTTGCTCATTTCCTAAATTTTCCACATGCACATACATTCTTACTATTACATTCTTTTTTCATACATTGTTTATTTTTCACTTCTCACTTTTCATTACATTCCTTTTTACTTTTTTGTCTTTTAGGGTCCTTTCACACTGGATTTTCGCCTGCCGGTCTCTGTTTTGCTCAGCAGGGATTGTTCCGCCTATCCTAGCTGAGCAAGCGAATGACAGGTCCAACCCTATTTACTTTGCAGAGACGGGACTGTCAGAGCCCCGCTCTCCTCCTCTATGGGAGATCAGATGAAAACGTACTGCCTATCTGTTTTCATCCGATCCTATCTTCCATACGGATGGAAAATAGGGTTTCCATCCATCTGGATTTCACGGACAGGATCAGATCGGATAGCAGCGGGTGTCAGCGTACATGTCACTGCTGACATCCACTGCTCCATAGGGGGGCATGGAGCATCCAATCAGGTCTGCCTGAAAAACTGACAGGCGGACCTGATCGGAAAGCCCGTGTGAATCCTTACACATCTCCATATTCACTCATTAAATCTGCCTTTTCTTTTTTCCTTTGTGTTTTTGATCATGTCATTCCTTTGCGCATCATTTCTTTGAAGTTGTATTCATTAACTCACATCACATACACCTGTTTTTCTTTCTCCTCATGGCCAATGATGCACAAATCTCTGTTCTGCTCATTCTCCCCACTTGTGTGACTAAGCCTGGGAGGGGCGAAACACGTCGGTAGTGTGGCCGGAGCAGTGCTGGCTGAGGCCACACATTGTTACATACAGTCCTAGAGCACTGGGCTGGTTTGAGTGTCATCTCACTTTGGTATACCTACACATCTGGATCAGTGAACACAAGCCTGCTCCCATACTCTGAACACTGACAGGGAAACTTTTATGCACTTTGAGCGATGCTACAAGCTTTACGTGACCACAGATAAAATCATTGACCGCAGTTAATACAGCGAAAAGAGCTTACTTTCGTATGTCCTACAGTCACATACAAGCAAACACATACATATTGTGGGTCTTGTTTAGTACATAGCAGTATTAAACCCAATAAAGCAAAAATGTAACTTATTGCAGCTTACCAAGCCTTATGGCGCTTTTCCACTGCATGGAACCGCACCGGTTCGGCACGCTTTTGTGCTTTTCCACTGCTGGTACCGCATGGTATAGGGTCGGAACGGTTCGGTACGGTACGGTATAGGTTTGCTTTTCCACTGCATAGAACCGAACGGTACGGTACGGTACGGCTCTGAAAAAACAGTACCTACTCGATTGTGGTTCCAACAGGTACCAAACTGGTACCATATCCCACAATCCTTTGCATGCAGTCACTACTAGCCACTGATTGGTCAGAGAATCCAACCCACCCCGTTGTTATCCCACCCACTTAACTTTAGTACTACTTTAGTGGAAAAGCAAACCTATACCGTACCGTACCGAACCGTTCCGACACTATACCATGCGGTACCAGCAGTGGAAAAGCAAACCGGGCCAAGCAGGGCCAAGTAGAGCCGAGCCGGTACGAGCCGGTACTTGCAGTGGAAAAGTGCCATTAGATGTGGTGACTGCATTGGTTTTATTTTAAAAAAATTGTTTTCAATTGTTAATTTGAGCTCTGGCTAGTAAGTTTGCTATTGAACAGACAAGGACTCACTGCTCAAGGTGGTGTAATTGCCTGATGACTCACACAGGTGCATGCCCCGGCTCGCCTCCGTGAAAACTTGATAAAAGAAAAGAAATTGGCAGCACTCCAGGTTGAGTCAAAATCCAGATTTATTAACTGGACATCCAAATATGACAATTGTGACAAGGTAGACGCGTTTCACACACTGACTGTGTGCTTAATCATTACAAAGAAAAATGGATATAACATCTCAATATATACACACACGAAAATCCAATCATCAATTAAAAAACAGGTGATACAAATAAGGGGTAAACCATTTTCCTAATTACCGAGGACACTTATAGACCCATAAAACATCTATGTGAAACCAGTGAAAAATCAAATGTGAATGCTGTGACACAATTGTGTATGAAAAAATATATAAATGCAAAAAATCTGATAAAATCTAAATATGTATAAACTATATGTGAAAATTAAATGTATTGTGATTAAAGATATGGATAAAATTACCATTGTTTAATAATATGTGTCAATTATAAAATGAGAATAAAAGCGCAAAAAAATGCACAAAAAATATACAAAAATACAAGGAATAGTGAATATATATATTGATATCTGTACAATCCGATTATGTGACTATAAAACTATGAAATAGTTTGTTATTAAATTTTCAATTTTAAAAATGTTTTTTGTCAAATATATAAATCTATTCGTGCATATTAGTTGTATGGGTCAGAAGAAAATCGATCGTATAACATACACAGACCAAACGATATATGTACAATAAAAACAATTTCGAACAATATGGTTTTTAGAACAAAATAAACACATATGATCCTGTGTATATATGCATCAACCGGTCACCCATAAAAACAATTACAATCATATCGGGGTGACCGGAGAGAGATATATAGTTCGAGGAGATCAAGGCTACATACATCAGATTATAACATTAGATACTGAACAAGATAGAGGATCCATACATGGTAAGATCTAATTGTAGAGAATCCATAATTGGAAGGATATATGGAGGGATAGGGGATCCATACATGGTAAGATCTAATTGTAGAGAATCCATAATTTGAAGGATATATGGAAGGATAAGGCATCCATACATGGTAAGATCTAATTGTAAAGAATTCATAATTATCCTTCCAATTGGAAGGATAATTGGAATTATCCTTCCAATTATGGATTCTTTACAATTAGATCTTACCATGTATGGATCCCTTATCCCTCCATATATCCTTCCAATTATGGATTCTCTACAATTAGATCTTACCATGTATGGATCCCCTATCCCTCCATATATCCTTCCAATTATGGATTCTCTACAATTAGATCTTACCATGTATGGATCCTCTATCTTGTTCAGTATCTAATGTTATAATCTGATGTATGTAGCCTTGATCTCCTCGAACTATATATCTCTCTCCGGTCACCCCAATATGATTGTAATTGTTTTTATGGGTGACCGGGTGATGCATATATACACAGGATCATATGTGTTTATTTTGTTCTAAAAACCATATTGTTCGAAATTGTTTTTATTGTACATATATCGTTTGGTCTGTGTATGTTATACGATCGATTTTCTTCTGACCCATACAACTAATATGCACGAATAGATTTATACAGTGGGTACGGAAAGTATTCAGACCCCCTTAAATTTTTCACTCTTTGTTATATTGCAGCCATTTGCTAAAATCATTTAAGTTCATTCTTCTTCCTCATGAATGTACACATAGCACCCCATACTGACAGAAAAACACAGAATTGTTGACATTGTTGCAGATTTATTAAAAAAGAAAAACTGAAATATCACATGGTCCTAAGTATTCAGACCCTTTGCTCAGTATTTAGTAGAAGCCCCCTTTTGATCTAATACAGCCAGGAGTCTTTTTGGGAAAGATGCAACAAGTCTTTCACACCTGGATGTGGGGATCCTCTGCCATTCCTCCTTGCAGATCCTCTCCAGTTCTGTCAGGTTGGATGGTAAACGTTGGTGGACAGCCATTTTTAGGTCTCAATAGGGTTTAAGTCAGGGCTCTGGCTGGGCCATTCAAGAACAGTCACGGAGTTGTTGTGAAGCCACTCCTTCGTTATTTTAGCTGTGTGCTTAGGGTCATTGTCTTGTTGGAAGGTAAACCTTCGGCCCAGTCTGAGGTCCAGAGCACTCTGGAGAAGGTTTTTGTCCAGGATATCCCTGTACTTGGCCGCATTCATCTTTCCCTCGATTGCAACCAGCCGTCCTGTCCCTGCAGCTGAAAAACACCCCCACAGCATGATGCTGCCACCACCATGCTTCACTGTTGGGACTGTATTGGACAGGTGATGAGAAGCGCCTGGTTTTCTCCACACATACCGCTTAGAATTAAGGCCAAAAAGTTCTATTTTGGTCTCATCAGACCAGAGAATCTTATTTCTCACCATCTTGGAGTCCTTCAGGTGTTTTTTAGCAAACTCCATGCAGGCTTTCATGTGTCTTACACTGAGGAGAGGCTTCCGTCGGGCCACTCTGCCATAAAGCCCCGACTGGTGGAGGGCTGCAGTGATGGTTGACTTTCTACAACTTTCTCCCATCTCCTGACTGCATCTCTGGAGCTCAGCCACAGTGATCTTTGGGTTCTTCTTTACCTCGCTCACCAAGGCTTTTCTCCCCCGATAGCTCAGTTTGGCCGGACGGCCAGCTCTAGGAAGGGTTCTGGTCGTCCCAAACGTCTTCCATTTGAGGATTATGGAGGCCACTGTGCTCTTAGGAACCTTAAGTGAAGCAGAAATCTTTTTGTAACCTTGGCCAGATCTGTACCTTGCCACAATTCTGTCTCTGAGCTCTTCAGGCAGTTCCTTTGACCTCATGATTCTCATTTGCTCTGACATGCATTGTGATCTGGAAGGTCTTATATAGACAGGTGTGTGGCTTTCCTAATCAAGTCCAATCAGTATAATCAAACACAGCTGGACTCAAATGAAGGTGTAGAACCATCTCAAGGATGATCAGAAGAAATGGAAAGCATCTGAGTTAAATATATGAGTGTCACAGCAAAGGGTCTGAATACTTAGGACCATGTGATATTTCAGTTTTTCTTTTTTAATAAATCTGCAACAATGTCAACAATTCTGTGTTTTTCTGTCAGTATGGGGTGCTATGTGTACATTCATGAGGAAGAAGAATGAACTTAAATGATTTTAGCAAATGGCTGCAATATAACAAAGAGTGAAAAATTTAAGGGGGTCTGAATACTTTCCGTACCCACTGTATATTTGACAAAAAACATTTTTAAAATTGAAAATTTAATAACAAACTATTTCATAGTTTTATATTCACATAATCGGATTGTACAGATATCAATATATATATTCACTATTCCTTGTATTTTTGTATATTTTTTGTGCATTTTTTTGCGCTTTTATTCTCATTTTATAATTGACACATATTATTAAACAATGGTAATTTTATCCATATCTTTAATCACAATACATTTCATTTTCACATATCATTTATACATATTTAGATTTTATCAGATTTTTTGCATTTATATATTTTTTCATACACAATTGTGTCACAGCATTCACATTTGATTTTTCACTGGTTTCACATGTTTTATGGGTCTATCAGTGTCCTCGGTAATTAGGAAAATGGTTTACCCCTTATTTGTATCACCTGTTTTTTAATTGATGATTGGATTTTCGTGTGTGTATATATTGAGATGTTATATCCATTTTTCTTTGTAATGATTAAGCACACAGTCAGTGTGTGAAACGCGTCTACCTTGTCACGATTGTCATATTTGGATGTCCAGTCAATAAATCTGGATTTTGACTCAACCTGGAGTGCTGCCAATTTCTTTTCTTTTAGTAAGTTTGCTATATTTCAACTTTTTTTTAACAGACCAATCTGTCCAGAAAAAGGGACAGAGGGTAGAGACAATCCATTTAACACTAATAAGGATGCTTAAAATTGTCAGCTTTTATTAATTTATGCAAAATCTTTATCCTAGAACAGAAAAAAAAACAAAAAACGGTTGCAACTGTTTTAAAAGTGTTAGCTGGAGTTCAGCCTTAATTTGTTAGTCAAATCTGCTAGTGCATCTAACATTATCCTCTCCCCAGATTGATAATACTGCTGTCCACAGTGTCTTCATTGCTCCTCCAATGGAGTGGAGACACCATACAGCAGGAAGTGTGTAACTGTCTGGAACACAAAGTGTAAATAAGGGAAAAATGCCCTAAAAATAAATCTAATGCAGCCACCACATCTAAGGAATCGCAATATAAAACGTACTACTTTTTTTGAGGGGTTGATACCACATTAACTATTCTTGCTAGGCGAGGAAGAAATAAACAATATTGTCATAATGGTGGCTCCAGCATTCTAATTTGCCAGCAGCTACCCAGGAGATCCACTGTCCTGGCTGCTGCTCCACAAATGCCCCAGACTAAAGTTATAGAGTAACTCCACTTTTGTTGAGAAAAAAAACATTCCCCGCTGGGTGATCTACGTACATTGCAAAGGTTTTAACAAACTTCGTTACACATTCTTCACTTTTGTTAGTCTGAATGAATAGCTGTTTTTTTGTGTCCACCTGCAGTGAATCTGTATTGAAGTGGTTTTATAATTATCAATCAGCTGCTGCACATGCAGGGCTCTAATGAGGAAAGGGGCGGTTCTGTATCCCCTTAGACGTGATTCCCTTTGGGAGTTCTCACCAAATATGACATTTTTGTTGCAAGGGATGCAAAAAAATCTGACTTGTATCTTAGGGCAGACTTCTGAGAAAATCGGTAGGCCAATCACACAAGCAGGAAATTTAATTTTCAGGGGGACACAGTGTGTGTATAGAATACCTCCAGGAAGACCTATTGCATTGCATTTTACAGAAAACTACAGCTCTGCAGATTGAAAAGGAAAGGTGATTTTTAATAAAATTCAATTACAATCTGACGTGTGTAACAATTGTATACTCTATATTATTATTATTTACCCTTTAAAATAAGATGAACCCAGCAACACAGCTCCCCCTGTCAGCCCACTCACATAACAAGTCTTTAAAGCAGCCTTTCTCAACCTTTTCAACACAGAGGAACCCTTGAAATAAACTTCTGGTCTCTGGGAACCCCTGCCAAAATTTAAAAATCTACAACTCATAAAACATTAGTGTGACAGTCAGGGGGATGAATGCTCCTTACTCTTGTCATAATTGGGAAGAATGACCCCCTTACAGATAGCTAAAAGGAACAATGGTGTCACTGGGAACATATCTGAGAGGCAGAAATGGCCCACTCCTCAAGGAACCCCTAGCAACCTCAGGAGGAACCCGAGGATTCCACGGAACCCTAGTTGAGAAACCCTGCTTAAAAAATAGGTCAGCCTTGCCAGCACATGCCAGAGCTCTGGCCCTGGAAATCACTGGTACACTGGGAGTCCAGCACTGCATAGCTGTCACAGTGAATTTACTATGTAGCTTGACTAGTAAAGTCCATTCTTGAATACTAAATTTTGAAACTATGAAGGACCAAAATAGAAGCTGTGAGCAGATGTTAAGTGGGAAAAAATAGCAAATAAAGAAAAAATATAGCATATACATTTGCGACACAAGTCATATTGTAGTTGAATGTTATTAAAAATGACCTTTCCTTTTCAATCTGCAGCTCTGTAATTTTTTGAAAATGCAATGCAAAATGGCTACCTGGAGGTGTTCTGTACACATATATACAACAGAAGTTGCTACACTAAGTAATCAAGAAGTGTAACAAGTATAAAATCAATAAGCAAACAGTTCATGTGATACTCCTAAAAAGTTTCAATAGTGATAATAAGCAAAAGTAAAGTCCATTGTTGGTTGTCCAAATTAGTGGATGGGATACTGTGTAAAAATTCACCCAAGTGCACCTCTACCGTGGAATACACAAAATGCTTGATTACCAGATCACTATACTCCAAATTATAAGAGTCTAGATATCCAGTAGATGGTAAACCAACGATCAGAGCAATTCCCTCTGCTTTAGGTTGAAGAGATATGCAATAGATGGTAAACCAACGATTCAGAGCAATTCCCTCTGCTTTATGGTGAAGAGGATGGTGTCATGGCTGACAGTGTAAATTGCTCCAATTTGAAGCTAGATCTTCATGTCTATATCAGTGTTGCCAACCGTCAGTATTTTTATTGACAGCCAGTAAAAAAACAGGCACTTTTCTCCTGCCAGTAAATGCCAGTGACAGAAAAAGGCTGCCAGTAAAAAAATATGGCTGTAAAGCTTGGCTGGCCAAGACCACCCGAGTGCCTGCTACAGTGTGTTCGGGCGGCGCCAGCGGGCGGCGAGTTTGGCAGAGGTGATGCCTGAGCGTTTCATGTAATGTCATGGTGCAAGGGAGCAGAGCGGAGCAGTCGAAGCCTCGTGTGTGGGTCTGCAGGATGGGAGCAAGGCAACCTGGGAGTGGGACTGCCAGTGCTGTTTGGACTGGAGTGGACTGAAGGGGCCACCTGGTGTGGAATAAAGACTGTCAGTGTGACTCGGGAGGGGACGTGTGGTGTTATTGAGAGGTCATCATCATCTGTGATCATCAGTCAACTTCATGTGTCCTGTCCCTTATCTACTTCCTTACTATAGTAAAAATAAAATATGAATATGTTTTTTTGTCTTAATATCTACTTTAAATCACATTGCTAATTGCATATTGTACTTGTTTGTAGCCTAAATACTAAAATTTGCACTTAAAACTGTAATTTTGTAACTTTTGGAAATGCCAGTAAAAACTTGGCTGTGCCAGTAAATTTTGGGTGTTGTGTCAGTAAGTTTCAATTTGGTAGGTTGGCAACACTGGTCTATATTCCTTTGACTGGTTACCTACACCGTGCAACAATTAATGACCTCTTCATACTCCTAACATGTGAAAGCTGCAATGCAGATTGTGGATTCCACAACTGACTTTCAGATGAATGCAGAGCGGCGGCTAACCGGGCGGGAGGAGTAAAGCTGTACAGCTGAAGTTTTACACAGTATCCCCTTCAATCATTTCGGCACCCAGCAAGAGACTTTTTGCTTTTTATCACTATTCCAACTTTTTTGGAGTATCACATGAACTGTTTGTACGTTGATTTTTTTACTTCTTTCACTTATTGATTATTTAGCACGGCAACTTATGTTGTATATATGGTTTATAACACAAACTGTTCTGTTGTGGTGTTGCCAGCAGCTTTCATATATTTTGTTTATTTTATTTGTTTTCTGTCTGCGCAATAATTTTTCTTTGTTTGCACTTGTTCTGTATGCAGAATGTGTAGAGAACACCCACAGGAACCATAATTTCCTGCTTGTGTGATTGGCGTCACCAATTTTCCCAGAAGTCCGCCCAAGATACAAGTAAAATTTCAGGCATTCCCTGCAACAAGTGGCATTTTTAGTGAGATACTCCCAATAGGTAATCACATCTAATGGCATGCAGGCCTAGCCGCTTTCCTCATTGGAGCCCTGCAGGGGCACAGCTGATTGATAGTTATGAAACCACTCCCATTAGGCTCACTTTCCCACATGGATACAGACAAACGACAGGGATTTCTTCAGAATAACAAAAGGTAGGAATATGCAACAAAGTTTGTTAAAATCCTTGAAATGTACATAGATCACCCAGAGGGGGAATGTTTTTTTTTTCTCAACAAAAGTGGAGTTACTCTTTAACCTTTACAAAAACAGCAGATCAGATAAAAAGCCTCCAGTTTCCTATGGGCAATTATTGAAACTGATACATGGCTTGTATGGGAGGGCTTAAAGCCCCTAGGGCTGGCCTACAGTATTTTGTGCCTAGTGTCTATTCTTCCTGTAGGTATCAGTATAAGCCAAGGTTACTGGATTATATGCTGCATCCTTCAGTGGATAATAAAAAAACATATCTATGGTCAGTGCAGTTATGTAGCACATTACTACTGTCTCAAATTACCATTTCATTCTGTGTTACATGGTTCTTTTTGTCTTTTCTTTTTGATTTTTGAAGTGTAATATTTTGTAAATCTTGTATAATAAACATAAGAATATAAAAGGTATTTTAATGCATCTAACCGGATTAAAGAAAAAATTGATGTATACAAACTTGTAATACAAAAAGTAAATAAATCCGTTGTATTTTCATGCTAGCATATGACTTTTGCCCTTACATATGGTTAGTCACTGTATTTTGATCTAAACCATCAACACTCCCACTGATACTAACCCTTGGTAGTATTTAACACTTTGTAGCTTTATATCACATATGGTTGATATGTTAGAACAATATATAGAACTTTATGATGTGTTTTGCTTATGACACGGGGTGTTATATCACACTCGCTGCCACTGAATATCATGCTGGAATTGTTATAGAGTTAGAACAGCTGTTTCCTGAGGTGAAATGGTTATATTTGTAATTAAGTCACAAATAGAATGGATTTTTCTTTTGTAAGTTTTATGCACTTAACAAGATGTTATGCAATTCTTGCCTTCACTTATATGCTTGTTTATGCCAAAGCTCTACATGCTGGTTGAACAACCTTTTTTTTTTTTTTTTGCCCATTAGCATTGTGTAATGAATGTCCACATAAAATGTTACTTTCCTCCAGACCTCCCAAATGTTTTGGATTCTTGGCAGCAGAAATAGCAAGGCTACGTAGACGTTTATGCCTTCTTTCACTGTGACTGTGTAGATTGGGACAGAGCCTTTTTTGAGACATCTTGCAGAGACCGCTTTCCCTATGAAGTGGGGCTCCCTTCAACAATCAGTGGCGTCAGCAGGAATCATTGATGGCTTCAAAAAACTCTGGGCATCGTCGCGATCACAATATACAGGGATGTGGGATATGATTTTTTTATTTTTAACATTAACACACACAGGTTGAACTAGATCGACTGATGTCTTTAGTCAACCTTACCAACTATAAGTCACTCGCATCCCATTTGCCAAGTCTGAATGATAAAACATTTGTGTTGACTAGTATTTGCTAGCATTGGTGGAGGTGCAAAACAAGCAGGGTCCCAAGCTGCTGGATTTGTTATTTATTTTTTTGCAATCAAATAACCATTTGTGAGGAAATTATGGGATTGACTCCTTGATGACTCCTTCAACCAGAATGAATACATCAACATGAGTTCAATTCACTAAAAGCATGTGTTTATTACAAAATTGGTTAAAAATAACGGGTAAATAGGCCCCTTAAAACATCAATTTAGCATACCACACTAATAAATGCCAACCCCAAATGAATAGCATCAAACTGTAGGTAGTACACAATGTCCCACACAGAAGGGCACCCTTCTGTGTGGGACAATGTGTACTAACTGCCTACAGTTTAATGCTATTCAATTAGATATTATGTACAGTTTAGTCCTTGTCCTGGGTGGGGGCTGCAATTCTTTTGGGTTGGCATTTATTAGTGTGGTATGCTGAATTGGTGTTTTAAGGGGCCTATTTAACCATATCTTTAAACTAATTTTGTAATAAACATATACTTTTAATGAAGTGAACTCATGTTGGTGTAATCCTTCTGGTGGAAGGAATCAACACCTTTAAAATCCCATAACTTCCTCACAAATAGTTGTTTGATTGCAATTTGGGGATGCAGTGTTGAAGAACACAGTTGAACTGGCCCGTATAATAGTTCAATTTTTTTTTGCATTCAGTAAAGATTTCAGAGCCTTGGAATGCTACTGCTGTATACAGGGAAGATTATTATGGTACCTCCTAGGATTTAGGGGGAAAAAACCACATGAGGCAATATGGCCTGGTTTTCAAAGAGAATACTTTACGAATAGAGCAGCAAAAAAGATTCTTGCTCATATGCACTCTTTAATGGATTTCATAAAGAACTGACTATAGACTGACTGTTCAAATTTCCAAATTAAAAGTGTTTGTCATAGAAGCTAATTTATATACAAATATAAATTTGTCGACATGGCACCAATAGGCTTTTCATATGCTAAGTATATGTTGAAATTAAGCTTTTGCTTCAGCTGTAATCTAGCAGTATGTTCTTATAGTGCTGAACCATGACATTTTACAAGTCTGCTGAAAAAAAAAATGTCGTCATGTAAAACAACTGTATTTTAAATTGGTTATTGAGATCCAGTCAAGTGACTGCATAAATACACTCTCTCAAAGTCTCAAAGAAAAACATGGTGTAAGAATGATGTCACATGCTGCAGGCTGGTGCAACATCTTTCTCAGTCCATGCTCATGTCCCTTCCTCTTTCATCACTAAGGCTATGCACTGAGGTGTTCTTAACCACTTTACCACCGGAGGATTTTGCTGTCTTACGTCCAGGCCACTTTTTGCGATTCGGCGCTGTGCTACTTCAACTGACAATTGCGTGGTCGTACGATGCCGTACCCAAGCGAAATTTACGTCCTTTTTTTACCACAAATAGAGCTTTCTTTTGGTGGTATTTGATCACCTGTGCGATTTTTTACTTTTTGCGCTATAAACAAAAAAGAGCGTTTATTTTGAAAAAATAACAATATTTTTAACATTTTTTTATATGAAATTTCTCCCAAAAAATATGTAAAAATCAAATTTTTTTAAAATTTTTGGCCAATTTGTTTTCTGCTACCTGTTTGGTAAAAAAAATCACAATAAGCATATTTTGATTGGTTTGCGCAAAAGTTATTGCGTTTACTATCTAAGGGAAAGATTTCTGTCATTTTTGGTGTTTTTTTTTTTAACGAGTAATGGCGGCAAACTGCGATTTTTTTTGCGGGACTGCGACATTGCGGCGGACAGATCGGACCCTTGACTGACATTTTTGACACTTTTGGGGGTACCAGTGACATTACTGCAGTAATCAGTGCTATATATGCACTGTTACTGTAAAAATGACACTGGCAGGGAAGGGGTTAATTTTATTGGAGAGGGAGGGGTTAATGTATGCCTGGTGCTTTCTAACGTGCGGGGGGGGGGGAGGTGACTGAGTGAGCCAGGGACAGATCGGATGTTCAGCTATGCTGAACCCTGCAATCTGTCCCTGCCTGTCACTTAGGAGATCCGCCCGCTCTGTTTACACAGGCAGGCGGATCTCCAAACTAGATTCCCCAACGATCGGGGAAGAGCGGCGGCGATCGCCGCCGCTCCTCCCCTGGCCCGACTCCCGCTGTGAATGACAACAGCGGGAGCTCGCCCCCGGGCGCCGCCTACAGGGGGAGGAGTCCAGCGATGTAGGTGAGCGCTGTCGAGAGAGGGGAATGTCTGGTGACGTAGACCTACGTCGCTGGACGATAACGAGCCACTGTGCCGCAGTAGCAGCACAGTGACCGGATGTAAAGTGGTTAAAGTCACATAATGCGGGACTGCAGTAGGCGGTCTGAGTCCTGAGTCGTATTCTATATAATAAATACACACACTACCAAGAGCATAAAAGACTATTGCAAAGACACTATGGTTAATAGGATTGCTTAATCCCTGGACCAGCATCTATTCCAAGAAAGACGTTTCTGACCCTGCATGATGCCTAAACAAAGATGGCACTTGAAGTAATTCTAAGGGGTAGTACTGTGATCTCTTTGAAAGGTAGTTAAAAGGTAAGCTATACACTATAAGTTGACCTACACTAAATATGAAAAGATATATTTGAAGACAAGTTCATTTTAAAGTGTCTCAGAAAAAATATTCAGTACCTCTCTGAAATACATGTTTATTTCCACATGAGTGTCTTATTCCTCAAAAGCTGCTAGTATAGGAAAATACCTGTTGACTTCCCAGAAATCCAATGAGTTTCTAACTTGCTGTTTGGGCTGTCAACCTAGTGCTTTTGCTTGATTGAACTCTAAACCAGCATAGTCAGTCTTGTCTTCTGGACCACAGAACTCCACCCATTTCCAACCTCAATCTGTCCAACTCCACAATCATACGTTGATTTATTTTCCAGAAAAATAGTGCAGCTGCTTTAATTTCTAGGAGGCTTCACATGCATTGTATGTAGAGAAAGGTCCCTTAGAAGATGATTTTCTAGAGGGCATGTCTATGTTAATAGGAACAGAGTTTCCCAGCAACTGCCCCTGCAGTGGTTTTACAAGCCTATGGGGTCTTAAGAAGGTAAAATGGCGGTAACTTGCTACAGGAACAAAGTAAAAGAATTAAAATAAAAATGATGCTGAGACATGCTGTAGAAAGGAAAGGGGTTAGATTGGCACAGGCTTCTCACATTGTTTTTAGTACCTTATTTAAATGGGTTCTATTGTCACAGAATACATTTTCATTTCATAGCATCAGCGTTTTAATAGAAATACAAGCAAAAGTTTTTACTTTCTTGAAAAATCTTTGTTTACGTTTTTTGAGTACTGCCTGGCTGTTGTCAATTTCTTTCCACAACTTCCTGGATTCCCAGCATGTATTGCTGCTTTTCCTCTGTTCACTTTACATTTCTAAGGCTTAAATATCCCATGGTACCTTGTTTCTGTACTGGCTCTGCCTCCTGAAACTACTGTCAGCCCCTCTGTAGTTAAGAAGTCAGGCTTGTGCATTCTGTGATACAGCAGGGACTACTCACAGGGCATACATAGTGAATACATGTCTCAGAAATCAAGGAAGTATTTTTGAGGTTCTTCACAAAGTCAGTTTACAAACTTTCAAGATCATTCAAAATAATAGGAGTAAGGTAGAAATAATTAAAATAAAATTGAAAATGGAAATCAGTATATGATTTACATTTTGACCATACATACGCTTATGGCCCTTTGCATGTTGGGTCATTTAACTGCTGTGTCCCTCCTAGTGTTTTAAAGGTGCCTTGGAAAGACAAGTTCAGCATCCAGCCCCACTGCCTGTAGCCTGTCAAAGTTTTTGGCAAGCTGAAGGGACAGGGTTGAACACTGTACTGAGTGGTACTCGCGTTTAGGATGAATGTCCAGAAAGCAAGTCTTGTGAATGACTGAATAGGATAAATCCTAGCAATCAAGAGGTTCATTAATTTGCTTCCACTGTCATAATTATAATGAAGGGTCAGTCAAAGGTTGAAAGTAAGGTATTTCCTACAACAGTGGCCACACCGTTGTTTTAACATTTACCAGTCAACCTCCGCCTTCAATTCACAAATGATTTGGGTAACTGGATATCCACCCAATTTTTTTATATCCTCGTAAATTTGCACATTTTTGTTTGTTTGTATTGTGACAATACGATGTCCTGTCACTGTGTGATAAGGGTTAGGTGGAACTCATGGGTTTCAGCCTCCTCAGCCTTACAGGTTATGGGGATTCAAGATGTGTAATTTGAACACAGGAAACTGGTTATTCAGTGTTCCCTGGGATTAATAAGTCCTGAAGCTTGGTGGCTTTGTAGAGACTTATGAGGGATGATTTATTCAATCCTGGGTCCATGTTTTGTCAGTAGCCAGCACCTTAATGAATTACTCTTGCAAGGGCATAGTGGTACAAATATCTTTTTCTTCAGAGCAGAAAAAGGCTGGATTCTGCTACAAAGTGTATTTAAACCCTGCAATGTACATAGATCACCTAGAGGGGATTGTTTTTCTTTTTAGTGAAGTTACTCTTGCAAGCACATGTACAGCTGCACTAAAATTAGGAGAGGGACCAGGCTTAGAGTCACTCAAGTGTCCTGCAGAATACTAGTGCTGACAAGGGATTTGAGAGATTATCTAATCAGTCTTAATGAATGAATCTCATTTCTAGTTATTTAGTATTCGAAATTTGTGCAGTGGCGCACAGTCATGTTGGAACAGGAAGGGGCCTTCCCCAAACTGTTCCCATAAAGTTGAGAGCATGAAATTGTCCAAAATGTCTTGGTATATTGACACCATAAGAGTTACCTTCACTGGAACTACGGGGCCAAGCCCAACCCCTGAAAAACAAACCTACACCATAATCCCCCCTCCAACAAATAATTTGGACCAGTGCACAAAGCAAGGTTCATAAGGACATGGATGAGCAAGCTTGGGGTGGAGGAACCTTAACCCGATAGAACACCTATGATATGAATTAGAGCGGAGACTGAGAGCCTGGCCAGCATCAATGCCTGACCTCACAAATGCGCTTCTGGAAAAATGGTCAAACATTACCATAGACACACTCTTAAACCTTGTGGACGGCATTCCCAGAAGAGTTGAAGCTGTTATAGCTACAAAGGGTGGGCCAACTCAATATTGAACCCTACGGACTAAGATTGGGATGCCATTAAAGTTAATGTGCGCCCCAATACTTTTGACAATATATAATGTATATACACACATTGACACGCAGCCAGCAGTGCTGTACTTGCAGTCACTGCTGGGTAATTTCCTGTAGGAGGAGGCGGAGAGCTCAGGGCCCCTGTTCCTCTGCTTATAACTGTGCTGACCAAGCTCCTAATTTGCAAATGTTCGTCGGATAAGTGGGAGCTCGGCAAGAAAAAAATGCTTTTCTGTACCAGGATGCCGCAGCACCCCTTACAACCTTACATGAGGTTGAGTAAGGCTAGGTTAATGTGTTTCCATGTGTTAATATAAATATTAGCATATATTTTATTAGGATATCATTTTAATACTTTTTGAGTATTATGAGACATAGATAACTGTTTAATTTCAAGTCCATAGGGCCCATTCTACTCCTGCAAGTGAAAAATAGAAAAAATTAACTATCTAATGTACAAAATATTAGGCAGCTAAAAGGTTAAACTCATGTGCGCACAAAAAAAAAAAATGTTATACGAGATAACCATGTTAGATTTTATAGGAATGTCGCATCTTTATCTTTTCAAATGTAATTTATACAAGGACATTTTGTTTCCTTCAGTGTGCTACTAATAATCATAGTGAGAAGTTTTCATTTCCATGACTAACAAGCACAAACTTTTTATGCAGTGCTACTGGATAGTCATCTGTCAAAACACTAAAGAAGAGTTTTGTATAATTAAATCAGACTCCATATCTTATGGACAAGTTAAACGCCATCATGATTCCCTGGCTCTGGAAATTTGTAATCAATGCTTCTTTTTTTAATTCTTATCATGACTTTTGTTAATCAACTTGTCTCAAGTTATGTTATATTACACATGACAGTAATAGTGTTACCTGACTGATTACAATGTCTTTTTTGCTGTCATACGGTTGTAAACAATATTTGATGTTTAGTATAAAGCAGCAGTAATTAAGTTTTATTCATACTTATGCTGGGTTCACAACAGTGCACTGTGGTTTGGCCCTAGCACGAGCTCAGTGCAGTTATAGTCACATTTTACATGCAGTTCCTATTGACTTCTTTGAGACTGCATTTTGTCAAAGCTTATCAAAAATGCAGCATGCAGGACTTTAATGCTCTTTCAAGAAAAAGGCACGGGCTAATACAAGTCTTCGGGAACACAAATGCAGATTAATCACACTGCAAGCAAATTGCAGTGCACCAGTGAAAAACTTCTCTACATTTCATTGGGATCTGCCACTATAATGACTACACTACACATATTTTGTTTAAAAATATCCTACAATTTCTTCCAATTTTTGTACAAATATTTTTGGCTTTATGTAAAAAAAACACATTTCACTGGTACAGATTAAACATGTTGTCTGACAACATAAGTTAATATTTATTATGTAAAACTGAAAACTTTTAAGTGTATTAATCGTACAGTACAGGACACAGGAATCCAATTATAGACCATAGGTTACATGCTAGTACCTTCACATGGTTAGACACCCCTAGTATACCCCCTAGTATACCCAGATAACCCTTCCCAATTTTTGAGGCTCCAGTTTTTGCTAGTGTTGTTAGGCGATGGACATCATCTTCTTCCTGTTTTTCACCAGTTTTGGTTTTACCTCCTTCGACTATCAAGATCTGACTGCTTATTGCCTTTATGGCTTACTGGCAGTATTTGGATCTGTGACCCTTGAGTACACTTTGGGAACCATACCCTGACTGCACAGCACCAGGGCCAACCTTAACATTTTCTTATAGCATGCCATTACGCATTTGGCAATCATCTTGGCATGTGGTGCATCAAGTGCAGTTAACCACAGGATGCTATACAGGTCCAGGATTGTGGTTCATTTCTATGGCATCCAGACCCTGAAGACCCTTTTGGGGTATACCCAACATGATGTGCGAATCCTGGACCTGCAATGTGGACAAGTTAGAACAAGATTTCCATGTACCTTTTATATACCGATTACTGGCTTTACATATCTTTATGGCTCTGTAGCATACACAACATCCTTCTCTTACAAGACGTATTACAGATCCATGTACACAAGAGCCCACACCTTGATTATTGCTTGGGGATGTCCTATGGTTTATAAATCGATCCCTGTGTCCTGTGCTTATTATAAAAATAATATGAATTTTGACATACTTTTTATATTCTGTATCTTAAGAGTATGATACAAGACACAGGGCCCTCTCCTCTCAACTCTGTAATTGCTTGCTGACAAAACTGGGGATTCATGGAGTGGGTGAAATTATATGTGCACACTAGGGGGCCAACCCAGCAAAGCCTTTGCCAGTGTCCAATCGCCTGAAGGTAGATTCCTGTGATTGGTGCTGTACTCTAACATATGATAGGGTTAGGAATGATTAATACCCTATATACTTTTTTTTCCATTTCTGTCTCTTTTGGAGAGATTTCCTTTTACTTACTGTCCTGTGAACTGCAGAAAGTGAGAGGTAACGTTTTCAATTAGTTGTCACTGGAACAAGCATCCCCATTGAAAGAACACCCTTTACTTTCAGTCCCAATGACATTTATCACCAGGGTAAACAGGGAGTGATTCTCCCTAGCAAGGACACACAGACCAATAAAAAAAAAACCTCCTCTACAATGTTTTCAAAGCTAAAAAAAAAGGTGTGTATACACTTTAATGAACTGACTACATGAAAAAAGGTAAAAAATAAAATAAAAAGTGTATGTGATCTCTTGTGTATGGCTTGGTTCAAGAACAACTGCAGTCATATCTTTACATACTGTATCTTTCATGTCCAATACTTATTGGGACCTCCTGCAAGAGGTTGTGTTTTATCATACTTTAAAAACTCAAAAAAGGATAAAATGTTGGGTTTAGGGCACTGTTTGTCTTTATGCAAGTCTGTGCCACTTGCATGTTGCTGGATTCTACACAGAAATATATAGAGACTCCTGCAAATTTGTTTTAAGGGTATTCCATGCCCAGTATGAATGATGGGTATGTCACGACCAAGGCAATATTTACCATTTGGCACATGCAAAACAGGCAGGAGGCTAGGACAGGGCAGTTCTACAGTAAACCATTTCTAGTTTATATTTCCTTTTTTTTTTTTTTTTTTATTGTGAAAAAAATTTGATTTGAAGGGGAAAAGGAGTACAGAATCTGATAAAAGGGTTTATTATGGGCATGTAGTTTATTAACTTAAAGCCTTCTCATGTACACAGTGCACTATCATTCTGCATGCAAATCAAAGAGCAGCAAAGCATTCAGGGTAATATTTTTAGTAATCTATACGCAATTTTGGTGAAAAAGGCAGTGAGATCTGTATAATAATTGGCTTTATTGCCATTATTCACGTGTGCCTGTGCGAACGAGGACTTTCAATTCAACCCTGATTAACAATTTAATGGATGTTCAGTGGCTGGAATAAGTATTTTTGTTAAGATTGTGGTAAGAAATTATTGCTGGAGGTGCTGATAAGTATTGGATAAATCAGTAGGAAATTAACCACTTTCAATGCAAAACAGAAGTCCGTTTTTAGTTGTCTTTAAAACATATGAATCAGTAATTAAAATTTCAATATTTAATTTCAGTTTTGACTTTGAGAACGGCCTCTGGGCTTTCCTGAGACAAGTGGGAATGATCCTAAATCTGGGCTGCATTACCTTTTCATGGTGTACCTGATAGATCAGTGAATGCATTATGAGACAGAATATCTTACTAGTAGCAACTATACGGAATATTGTTATTGCTTACAAAGATGCTAGTGGGTTTTTTTTTTTTTAACGGGGTAAAACTAGGTAAATCATAGGTCTTGCTTTGTGTGCAATGACATGTATGAATTTTTAGATTCTATTTGCCAACAACTAGATAGATATTTCCTCTAGCCCCCTAGCTAAACAAATGAAAATCTTGTTTTCTCTTACGTCCTCTGACAGTCGCCACCCACTCATACAGTCTTCACCAATAGGTATTGACCTCTTATCCATAGGAGCAAGCTAGGCATAAGACTTGTTAAAAACAAAGTAATTTACATAGACACACCTATGGGGGCTGTCCCACTGGTCCAATAACCCCCTGCTATCAGCCATCCCAACTCAGTTTGTCTTCTGCCTAGTTAGGAGTGAGATAGGCTCTCCCTGTGCTGGTGCTACAGTCTCAGCCTTCTTCTATTCTTTTATGATTTTATTTCTGCTAATGCGTTTTTTTCTTTGCATTACTAGCTGTTTATTTCTCAACGTTTAGTTAGTCACTTCTTCAAGATGATGACGGCGTCGCGGAGCTGGGAGTCGCACTGGTATCCCTGGACAGAGGGCCTTATGGAATCCCAGCCCGCCATCGAGCGTTTAGCAGGCTATGCGTACGCCCTGGCCTCGCAAATGACCCATCCCTGTCCTCAGGGATGCAAGCCTGCGAGGTCTCTTCCACGGTTCCATGCGTTGCTAGCATCCTGCGTTTTTGGCTGACGGCACCCCCGCCATCTGGGGTGGGAGGTTTTCCGTCGATGTGAGGCACCCACGCCATCGGGTACGGTAAGTACATTCTTTGTGGGGCCTCTGTCTGGCAGTCGGGCTGGCAGTCCTGTGTGTCTGTGGTATCCCCTAATGTCTGTGCGTTTTTGGGGCTCCCTTTCTCCCGGTCCCTGCGGGGGCTCGAACTCAGCTAGCTCACTATATGAGTTTGTGGGGGTCCCTCTCCTATGTGGCACTTTATGGTGTGTGTGGAGGTGCAGACACGTGCAGCGACCGCTGTGGGGTTAAAAACCGCCGGTCCATCATTTTAGGTGTGGGCAGCATGCTGGCTTCACTGTGGGCGCTTCTGCAGCGATGTATGTAGTGTATTTTGGCGCCTTACGGCGCCATCTTGTGTGTGGCAATGTGTTCTCCTGAGCACGTCCGCGGCGATGTATGTAGTGTATTTTGGCGCCTTACGGCGCCATCTTGTGTGTGGCAATGTGTTCTCCTGAGCACGTCCGCGGCCATTTTCCCGGAGCCTCCCATTACTTCTATGGGCAACCATGTTTCTTTAGTCTGAAGTCCTAGTTCAGCCTCCTGTGATGACATCACTTCCCTTTTCTGTACAGAGGAGATCGGCAGGCGTGTGGTAACACTTGTGGGGTCTGTCTTTGCTGTTTTTTTGTGGGAATACCTCTGCTTGTCAGCCTGTTCCTGTTTGGGGGTCTGCTTGCAGAATCCTTTATAGCAGTGTACTGCGGGGGATCGCGGTGCGCTTAAAGGGCCAGTACCTTGAAAAAAAAAAAAAAGTTTTTTATTATGGAGTCCCAGGACAGCAAATTTCCCCCAGCTTTGGTGGATGATTCAGGTTCCTCTGAATCTTCTGCTATGCCTGCTCTGACTGCCGCACTTGCGCCTTTAGCGTCCAAAGTGGATCTTTTGATGACTGAACGGGATACTAGAAAAAGGCCTAGGCTTTCTCTTTCTTCTGATTCTGAATCTGACATGGTTGACGTAGATAGTGTGACCCTTGAAGGGTCTCGCTCTTCTCAGTCAGAGGGGGAGGCAGAGGTTTCGGGGGTGGATGATTCCCCCCCTGGGACGGCCGAGGACCGCGCAGCTATGGATGCGCTGATCATTGCCGTTAAGGAAACCCTACATTTAGATGATGAGCCCAATCCTCCGGGAAAACGGTCCTCTTTTGGTACCCACAGATCCCGTAAGGCGGCACAGGTGTTCCCTTGCCCCGCTGAGTTCCACGAAACTGTGAATGAACAATGGCGCAACTTGAAGCGCACTTTTGTGGTGCCAAAAAAGTTTCAACTCCTCTACCCCTTTGCGTCTCCTACGGATTTGCACTGGTCTGTGGCTCCCAAAGTGGATCACACTGTGGCCAGATTGAACAGGGCCAATCTGGTACCCACCGAGGATTCTCCAGTGTTTAGGGATCCTACGGATATAAGGCTGGAATCTCTTGCCCGACATTCCTACATGGTGGCGGGTTCCATGCTGAAACCTATTTTCGCCTCTGTCATGGTGGCTCAAGCCGTGGCGGATTGGACCAAGGTGCTCAGACGCACCCTCGTGCCTGATTCTGCCCCCTTACTAGCTTGGAGATGGTGGACCAGATTTATCAAGGGGTCATGTATTTGTGTGATGCGGCCTTGATGTGACCTTGAATGAGGCCCCATTAGCTGCTCGCTTATCTAGTGTCGCAGTACTTAATCGCTGCTTGATTTGGTTGAAAAGCTGGTTGGCTGACCAGAATTCCAGGAAGACGGTGTCTGACATCCCTTATGCTGGGTCTCATCTTTTTGGAGAATCCCTGGATGAATTGGTTAAAGGTGTCACCTGGGGCAAGAGCACTCTGTTTCCCCAGAATCCTAGGGGTAAGTCTTTCCGCGGTAAGCGGGGCCCCTCCTTTAAACAAAATCAGGGGTCCTTTTGTGCCTTCAAGGTGCAGGACAAGGGAAAAACTTTCAAACTACGGCCCTCCAGCTGTTGCGTTACTTCACATCCCATCGGGCATTGTAAATCTCTGACATTCACAGACCTAACTAGGCATGATGGGAATTGTAGATCCTGAACAGCTGGAGGGCCATAGTGTGGACACCCCTATAACTTGGTTGAGAAGATGAAAGCTGTATTCTACTTGGTTGCTAAAATAAAACCTAGATTCTTTTTGGTTGCTACAATGTCACCTATTTGGTTGCTAGGAAGTAGCTTAGATCCTCTTTGGTAATAGACACAGCATAGAACAGGAAATAGATTACTCATATTTAACAAAGGCACTTGCACCCTCCCCCCGCAAGTTAATTAGAAGCAGAATGTGCCTAATTTTCTCAGCTTAGAAGAGTGGTGTATGATTAAGGCCTGCACAACTCTTTGAAGTCCCCTATTATTTCCAATATGAAACCGGCATTTTCAGAAAAGATGTACAAATACAATTGTCATTTTGCTTCAGTTGATGAAAACATATGCAGGATAGATCACTGCACAACTGTAATGTTTTAAGGTGCAGAATAATGAAAATGAAACAGTATATATAATATAGTTTGACCAATTAAAAATTGCATACAACCACATTATTATTTTCTAACAGAGAATGGATCCATAACTAACTAGAAAATGTAATAATGTTACTATGAAAAATATATACTTCCTATTAAAGCTGCTCCTTTTAAGATTCAATTTTACGGTATTCTTCCTCTGCTGATGTGAACAAAAACATAAAGCACAAGAGAATTCTTCTGGTAACAACAGTTGCAACATTGATTAAATAACTCATCTAATAGAAGATAATAAATGGGATAAGAAATATACGCAAATGTTAAACTTCTCCATTAGCATAGATCAAGAAGTAAGCTCTATAAAATTAATCTGTACTTGTAATAGGCTTGGTAATATCTAGCACATTGAAAATTGCAGAGGACAGTCAAGTGCATTGTATTTTTTCTTCTTTTGAAAGTATGATGAGGCACGCACCATAGGACATATCACCCCAATTGCATGACCTTCTATATACGCAGCCTAAACTTTAGAAGATATTTGCATTTCCAAAGTAATCCTTGTGGAAATTGTCATCAAGTGAGTGATAATCAGCACGTGTGTCAAAACAGCTTGATATTGCTTAGATTTTAAAATATATTGGGGCACATTTATCAAAACTGGAGCAGTCAGAATCTGGAACAGTTGTGCACAGCAACCAGGTTATCGTTCATTTTCATAGCTTCACCACTTGCCGACCATGTAACTTGGATATACGGGGGCTCTGCTACACAGGATTACGCACCTATCACATGATCCTGTTCTTCTGGGTCTGGGGCATGCATGCACGCCGCTGGTGACCCGTTTTGGCTGTGATTATACACAGCAGGAGTTGATCTGTGGGTACTGTGGACTCAATAACTACCGGCACCCATTGATCATTAGGCAGAGAGCCAGAACGGCGATTTGCCTATGTAAACAAGGTGTTCAAAGAATCATCTGGTTTGCACAAACGTTATAGTGTCTACAAACTATGTGATATATTTATGGAATTATTTATTTATTTTTAACTAGCAATGGCGGTGATCAGCAACTTATAGCGGGATTGCGATGAACAAATTGGACACTGGCACTTTTGACACTTTTTGGGGACCAGTGACACTAATACAGTGATCAATGCTAAAATGTATGCACTGTCACTGTACTAATGACACTGGCTGGGAGGGGGTTAACATCAGGAGCAATCAAATTGTTACCTGTGTGCCTAGCAAGTGCTTGTTTGGTGTGTGGGAGGTGCTTTACTAGGGAAGGCATTGATCCATGTTTCTGTTTCACTAGGTATATGTAAGGGTTTACAAACCCTTTAAGTGGTTTGTCTCATCCATGTAAACTGATACATTATGCTGGAGGGGTTGTGCTTTTGAAATACAACAGACTTGCTGGCTGGATCACCAGGTGAAAATAGAAGAAAACCAAAAAAAGGAAACAAATATAGCCATCACATCTAAGAATGGGCAAGCTACAATATACCGTAATAAATGTTTGCTTTTGGGTTTAATACTTTACAGTGTATGTCAAGGCAAAATACAGTACGTAGTTGTGACGGGAGTCACTTTGGTTGGGGGCCCATGGAAACACTGTGGGTCGTGGTTCTGTTACAGTAGTATACAGTACATATCTGCATGCACATTTCTCCATGTTTTGCGCTTTTATAGACCATGTAGGTACAGAAGAATACATGTTAATTGACCTGTAGTCCAAGATTAGAACTAGAAGGACTCTCTCTTTAGTGGCCTTGATTCACCAAATTTTGGGGAGCTGAGGAAGAATGACAAAGGTGCCTATTTTGTAATACCAAAAGCTGTTAAGAAATATATATACCATTTCAAGTTTCCTTTACAGATAGAATTTCACATATTTTTTTTTGTAAACTAAAGTATACACAGTAGGGGTGAATGGACCCATGTAAAACATGGGCGTAAAGATTGTCGGTCATGTAGTTATGTTTTTCAATGTCCTTCAAATGCAACCCTCAGCACAGAGAATGAATAAAAAATGTGTAGATTATTTGCTGAAGGATCCTAGACAATCTACAGTAGATAAGACAAAAAGAACTATCACAAAACATTACAATATTTTAGAAATACAACATACTAGTCATTTTTCTACTTCCTAAAATATTTGGGGAAATTTTAGTTCTGTTCTCAGCTATGAAAGATATCACTTCAATATTCCTGGTGTTATACATTGTTAAGTTGTCACTCTGAAAATACGTACACTAGAATTACTCCATTGTCACATTGTTCCTTGTGTTTCCTAGTATGTGTTACTGATGTGAGTGACAGATGTCAGATGATAAATTTCCATTATCCACAAACCATTATCAAAATGTTTTTTAAGTTTTGGAATGATACCGTAATTTTCTCTCAATGGAATTGAAGTTTCTCTGCATTCACTGAAGTAAATATTATTCAAGGGAATGCATTTGATGTAGTCGCTTTTATCTGAAGTAGAACACAGAAAAATTAGGATGATTAGAAAGAAAATGATTCCCTGTGATAAAGTCAGATCTACTTATGTAACTGTAGCATGAGGACATTTGTAAGATCTTTTGAAGTGTTTTTCTTTCTTTTTTTTTTGAATATTAATAAGACCTTAAATTTGGAGACTGGTTTATCATTATTACATTCTTAAAGAAGACCTGGCGTGAGCTAACCACGTGAGCTTCCATCCTTCTGAAAAAGTTGCCTGGCTGTGTTTGGCTTTTATACTTCTGAATTACAGATCTGGAATAAGCAGGTAGCAATCAAAATTCAAAGAAAAGTCTAAATTATTTCTTTGTACTTGGTAAGTGAATTGAAAAGCGTGACAGCCGGGCAAATAACATTTTTGGGGAGATGTATTTTTTGGCATCCACAATCTTCATCTTTTTGAGTAAGTGGCACAGTGAGTAGATTCAGTGACCCAGAACTCCTATGGGTACACAAAGGGTCAGTGGCTGCTTCAATCATAGGCAGTTTTTAAGCCAGTGAGAAATGACCATTAATTTTATTACTGACCACAATACATTTTTTATTTTTTTTTATTTGAGGACCACAATACATTCAGTTTTTCCTATAGTTTATATCCATGTCTGTCCATTTAGATATGATGGTACACTGTGCGTGCAGCTTCTTTGGCACTGATTCCTTGTCCACAAAAGTATTCAAGGGGTTATAGCAAGCTACTGCAGCTGTGAGCTTAAGATAGATTTTTACAGCTGGGAATAACTATTACGGGGCTCTGAAGCTGCCCTTTGCCGCCACCGGCAGTGGTTCCTAGGCTTTCCTGTTCCTCCGGGGAGCCCGGGACTACAGTAAACTGCTAAAAAATTTGAGAGGAGAAGATTTGGGAAACATCTGTACATGATTAGCTGCTGTGAAGAACAAGGAAATATTGGGGTAAAAGAGGACCTGTCATCTGTCCATGCCATCAAATAGGGGTCTTATTAGCCCTCTTGAAAGAGTGAAAAAAAAATTAAAAAAAAAAAAAAGTTGAAAGATGTATAATAAAAAAAATAAATAAAAGTATTTCAAACCAATAACCTATAAAGGTTTTTAAAGTGTTGAGGCCCTTATTCATTTACATGTTACCTGTGCACCTTATATTATTATAACCTTGTTTATAATTGTAAATGGGGAGAGGTGAAAGCATGCCTTTGAGCCCTAAGCTGCAAAGGCAGTGGAGGCTGGTGTATGTATGATAGCCATGATGCTTGTGTACAATTATCCCTGCAGAACAATTATCCAATGGGGATCACCCTTCAGAAGGCAAAACACGTGTAAATGAGGCCTGTCACTGAAGACTTTTTCTTGTAACCTGCACCACATAAACCTAATACATATAGTTCTAATTAGCACCTGTCATTATCAGTGACAGCTAACACTCAAATTCATAAAGCTGTTCAGACATTTAACTGATAAGAGCAACATATAGCTGGTGTTATCACACAGCCAGATTTGTTAGCCTAATAGAGTAATAACAAGGTGGATATTGAATGTTTAAAACTACATACCTACAGGTTGGCTTTTAATAATGCTTCACTATTAAAAACACATTTGTTGAAATATCATATTTTATCAAATATTTGAGGAATTCATTTACTTTTTTCTTAAAATAGAAATTAGTCACGTAAAAGGACTATTTCACTAGTCAATAGTTTCATTTTATTTTTTTACTTCTTGAACCATTTTTGTCAGTTTCAGACAAATTCATAGAGGTGAATGTACCATCTATGTGAATCTGGGACTATTTACTCCACTTTTCATAAATAGAACAAAGGTTTCATAAAAATGTAAAGGTGTTGTGTGTGTGTGTGTGTGTGTGTATGTGTATGTATATATATATATATATATTTTTTTTTTTTTAAGCATGTCATACTTACCTACTCTGTGCAAAGGTTTTGCACAGAGCAGGTCTGATCCTCCTCCTTCTTGAGTCCCTCTCCAGTGCTCTTGGTTCCTACCCCTGCCAAGTGCCCACCATAACAAACCTCTTGCTATGAGGCACTTGTGCATACTCGTTCCTGGGCCATGCTGTGTGTGTCTATTGACACAAAGAGCACTGCTCAGCCCTGCTCCCTCCTCACTGACTATTATTGACAGCAGCAGGAGTTAATGGCTCTTGTCGTGGTCTCTGAGCCTATGAGGAGGGAATAAGCAGACAGAGTTGCACTTTTTTTTTTTTTTTACCTTAAAGCGGAACTAAAGTCTTCATACTTACCTCTCCAATAGTCCTGTATTAGAGTGTCCTCAATCTTGGATAAAGGTGCACAGGGGCACCTTGTACAGTAGAAATGTCAGCAGGGCCGGTACAGGGGTTGGGTAGGAGGGGCAGGTGCCCCTGGCACAGTAGTATACTGTGGGGGCGGGGGCGATGTGATTCTGACTACATGGCTGACAGGAATAATGACAGTGACATCATTACTTTTGTCAGGCAAGAGGTGGAAGCAGCAAGGAGAACAGTAGAAACACGGAAGGAGGTGCAGGTTGTGTTATTCTCCTTCCTACCAGTGCAGTGCTCCTGCATTCAGAAGCTGGCAGCAGTGTTCACAGGAACACAGGAGCTGCAGTGGAAGGAGGGAGGAGGGGGAGAGAGAGAGAGAGAGCGAGCATAGCCCAAAGTCAAGAACTGAAGTGTGCATGGAGGAGAGAGCCAGGGAGGAGGTGGAGCCAAGTTCTGTATCTCCAGCTCCTCCCCCTTGTCAGTGCAGCGCTCCTTTGTTTCTGTACACATAAGAGTTGTCTAATCAGGACTTTAGTAAGCTATGTTGAACGTTTTTGGTTTGTTTTCTTTTTCTTAATAGTATTATTGATTGTGTTATATGGAATTATATTCGAACATAAAATGTGTTTATTTTAAGAGAATTTTGTTTGTAAACCTACACCCGTATGGTCCTAAAGAAGCTATTTTGGAAACGCGTTGATCGGGGATCAGACGAGAACATATGTATTTATGCAATTATGATATGTATCATCTTATTTTTCCTATCCATGTTTCCAATGTAAGGTGTACATAACATATACAGTGCCTTGCGAAGTATTCGCCCCCCTTGAACTTTTCGACCTTTTGCCACATTTCAGGCTTCAAACATAAAGATAAAAAACTGTAATTTTTTGTGAAGAATCAACAAGTGGGAAAAGGTCGAAAAGTTCAAGGGGGCCGAATACTTTCGCAAGGCACTGTACTTCAAGGAGATCCTTTTCATCTTTTTGCCCTCTTGTTCTGTGAGCCGAGCCCAAGTACAGGGCCTGCCTCCCCTTTTTAATAGTAATTTTTTAGATGATTGTTCAATAAATTACATTTTATGAAAACTAACTTGTGATATGTATCTCATGTTTGTGCCCTTAAAGTCCACATTATACACAGGTGTTTTATTTTTTTTTCTCTAATCAATTCGATTAGAATGTTAGCACGCACAGGAAGGCCCCCCCCCCTTTTCCTTTTTAGAATGTTTTAAGTTTTCATTGTTGTCTGGACCGCTTTTGGAAAGATATCCCCTCATGTCCAGTGCGACTTGTCACAAAGAGAGGGGGTACGAGGGGGCCTTTCCAAAGGGATTGTTAACAGAAATTAAAGCACAATTTATTGTTAGAAAAAGAAAGCAATGGTCAGAACCGCTTTATTTTTTCTACTGCTATTGAAGAGAGTCATTTTACTGGGTGGTCACTGGCATGTTTTTACTGGACGTGAAAATAACAGAAGAAAGATGCAGTTTGGGAGGGGGGAGGGGGGGAGATATATTGGTGATAATACTTACCATCTAACACCATTTATAGAGAACAGGTGTGTTCTAAGATATCTTATAAGATAAGGTGGATACAGGATTAATTATACTGATTGAGAACAGTAACTAATGAATATATTTATTTTTATCCGTATAGATAAACCCTTCTACATGTCCAGCATTTAGGACATTACCGCGACTATTTACGAACAACGTATCCAAACATATTATGTGATCCCTGTCTCGATCTCCACTGAGATGTATATGGTTGAGCTACTTGCATAAAGTCCACATTATACACAGGTGTTTCTTTTTGAGCACCCGTTTATCTTTTTTTGATAACATATTCTAACTAATTTTCGTTATATCCAAAATTAGTTTCAGTATTGTATTGCATGTGAAATGTTTCTGCCTGTTCTAGCTACCTTTGTTTATCTTTGGTTTAACGACTTGCTAATTGGGCAAATACAGATGAGGGAGACAGATATGCGTGTATGTGCAACCACTGTTAACAAAGCGAACAGTCGTTTGGATCAGCAGCCAACCTGCTTTATTTGTTCTCTAACATCTGTTTCTTAGCTGATTTGGTTTTACAATATTGACTGACGCTTGATTATTTGCCATTGAGTTGTAGTGTCCTATGTAATCTACTTCTTGTTCTAACTTCCAGTGCACATACCTTAGAAAAATTACAGTATGAATAGGAGTTTATGGTGTAATTTTGTTAAGATATTTTGGTTGACAAAGGAAATATATTTAAGATGCAGTATATTTTTTTTAAAGTTAAATCATGTTCCTTAGTCTTACTAATGCTTTTAACCCCTTTCTGATTTGGTTGAAACAATAACTATACTATTTCATTCACTAGTGGTGGTTGTGAGGTACATGGGCGTTAACTGTGACTCCTGACACCACCAAGAGGCTGCATTTTAGGTTTATCTTGCCTAAATCTACACTAGGCTGTCAAATACTGCAGACCTATTATATTAGGTCAGGGATCTTTTGTTCAGGAACTACAATTCCCATCATGCCTAGTCATGTCTGTGAATGTCAGAATTTTACAATAAATAAATAAAAGGTTGCAGCGCTAAACAATATTATGAAAAGTGTCTGAAAAATCCTTATAAAAACATAAGTCCAAACAACTCCTAAATCCAAGTGGAAGACGATATTCTGTGTCAATGTGAATTCAATACCGACATCAGATAGTGTTTCTCCACCAAAGTAAAAAGTGAACACTCACCAGACCCATATGCTGTCTTTTCAGGACAGCTGAAAGCGTGTGAGATGAAGCCAGAGGAATCAAGCGGGGAATGATCTTCTTATCCTTCACCGCACATGCTTTCCTCAGATGTTAAATCCAGAGTGGCAAATTAACAGGCAGGAGAGAAAAGAGATCTCCTCATGGTGTAGTATTTATTAGAACTTCCACAATGATTAAAAAAAATGTACAAAACACAAATGGAGATCCATACAGTGCAACAACATATATGGCACTTACATATAAAGCCACCAGACTAAAAAAATGACTGGTGGCTTATGGACCTCTGGCATATAACCCTGCTCTACGGCCGTTTCGCGCCACGCGGTTCTTCAGGAGCATTAACCCTCCTCTTGTGTTAGGGTCAAAACTGACCCGTTTTCAGGTTTTGAATGTCTATAAGTATCACATAAATTTGTTTATTGCATCAAGATTTTTTTACTTTGTCAGGAACCTCTATTTAAACAATGTAATAGAAAAAGAATCCTTTTCACTAAATTATAAAATACTGTGGTGAAAATGAAGACGTTCATGGTGTTAGGGTCAATTCTGACCCAGTTATAATATAGGATTTTAGGACACTAATAAGTGCCAAAACTGAAATCATAAACACTCTCTCTGCTTAGACAGCCAATCCCCTCTCAACCCTGTGAGCTGTAGTTAGGGAGGGGCCTATCTCTTTTCCTGCTTGTCTGCTTCTCTAAATAAAGTGAAGAAACATAGGACAAATTCATTTCAGAGTTGCTGACTTTATTTTACCATTTTTCCAATTTGACAATGAGAGGTATGCTATCAAAAGAAAGGTCTAGGGGTCACACCAAAAATATTAAAACCAATCTTTTCAAGGATAAAGAAGCCTAACAAGGTAACCAAGAGGTAAGAAACAAATTTGATGATAAATAATTATTCAGAGGGTATTTTATGGCTGATTTAAAACACGGGTCAAAACTGACCCTAACATCATGGATAGTAACGGAATTCTAACATAAGAGGAGGGTTAAATGAATGCTTCATCTCACATGCTTTCAGCTGTCCTGAAAAGACAGCATTTGGGTCTGGTGAGTGTTCACTTTTTACTTTGGTGGAGAAACACTAGCTGATGTCAGTATTGAATTCACATTGAGAAAGAATATCATCTTCCACTTGGATTTATGAGTTGTTTGGACTTATGTTCCATTGAAGGACTTGATTTTTCAGACACTTTTCATAATATTGTTTAGCGCTGCAACCTTTTATGTATTTATTTCACTGGTGTTTGTATGTTCACACTGTTTTGCAAGCTGCTATTTTTTGTGGATTAGGCGCTGACATTTTTGTTTTTATTTCGATTTTTACAATGCCTCATGGGATGTGCAGTTCCGCCAACAGCTGGAGGGCTGTAGTTTGAGGATCCCTGTATTAGGTGGTCAGAGATGGTGGACATGCTACAACTGTGGCTAGAAAACGGAGTCATGCTACAGGAGACAGACTGAGGACGTGTTAGATGAGACTGCTAGAAATTGCTGCCATTAAAGCCTTTTTACAAATCTGTGCCCCCCCGCTACTGACTTTTTTTTTTAAATTCCACCTTGTAAAAGAAAAGTTACAAAACTCACCAGTCCAGGGGATGGTAGCCCCACTTTCATGTGTTCGATGTCTGCATCCACTGATGTGTCATGTGACTCCTTCCACCAGCCACTGCATTGCTAGAGTTTTGACAGGGACACAGAGTAGTGACAGTGATAGCGAGTGCAATTAAAAGGTACAGCATGGGATGGAAGCATTTTTTTGAAGCTTGTTTATTCTAAAGATTCCTCACCTAGTGGAGCTCTTCAAGAGAGGGAAGATCAGAGTCACTGACTGCAGAACTGGTGGGTATTCTATTTATTTTTTTTCACTGTGGATTTAAAAATATAAAAAAAATAATGCAATGCATCTTTGAATTTATCCCACTGTTTGCATAGGACAGAGTTTCAATACCTTGTATTATCAAATGCCCATGGAATCGCTCTTGGCATGAAAGTGAAAGCCACTCTTTCCCCTCTTAATTCGACATTAAAGTCAGTGGTCTTGCATGTTGGATACCTCCCATATCCTTTTTGCCAACGTGAGTTACAGCACTTGCTGGTAAGGTACAATACCTGTTTTCTTCTAAAAATACTGCTGGACCACTCTGATAACAAGGAGGTTTTGAGGGACTATTTGATAAGCACGAAAAAAAAAAAGTTATTCTGACCAAAATCTTGTGAGTTGATAACTTCTTGTAGTGAACTGCCAATGCTGTATTCTTATCAGTTACATTATTACTATCTCATTTCAAGGACTACACAGCACTTCTCCCCTATGTTAAAGAAAAGAGGAGAGGCAAAGGTGATCTGTCCCAAGATGACAAGACAGCTTCTCCATATATACAGTATAAGGAGCAATGCTGTGCTTTTGTTCGTTCAACCCAGCAGGCTGAGTGGATAAAAAAATGTACAGATCATCGTATGAACACATCCGATGTTAGTGCGGTGATCACCCCGCTAATCTATTGTTGTGATCTGAGAAGGGGACTGACCCCCCGGTAGAACAGAGTGATCAGCACTCCCAGCCATACGCTCATCGAATGCTTGTTTTTCAGCATGCTCGTTCGACAGAAGCCGGTTGTCAGACAGGCTTCTGTTGGACGAGGAGTTATAAACACAGGCCAAAAGTTGTCTGGTTCCGTTTTCTGCTGATTTTCGGCCCGGTGTACCCAGCTTTACCATTTTCACCCTACAACAGAAAGTAAATTACTGACAGAGTCACCAGACTGAGAGCTGCCTGTGGCAGAGAGAGCTCTGTAAGTGCAGGAACACTGTTAGACCAGCTTACAGGAGAACTGACACACCATGTCATCCAGAGAAGGCCTGTTGTCCAAAGTGATGTACTGATCTGAGGATTGTGTGGGACATATTTAGTGAATGTGGAGTAGTTATTTTAAGGAATCTTGGTATACTATGTAGTGTTTAAATGCTAAGTTCTTTAGGTATCTTTCCAGGAAGACTAGAATCCACTGGATTATGATTGGTCTATAATAAAAACATACACGTCACTCCCTAATCAAGCTTTTCTATGGACAAATTGATGCAGTTACAGATCTCATGTGGAATGCCCCTGGTGAAATGTGGTATTGCACAGTGATCATAAAAGTTATTTCTACAAAGTACTTCAAACAGGAGGTCTTGCTTTTACATACTAGGGGCCTGAAGAAGGTGGTAGTTCCTCCAAATCATTAATAAAGGCTCTCCAATCAAACACATAGCTATACTTTTTCTTGGGAATCTTTTGGATTCTCTATTAATTGTGTATAAACTCTCCAGTCCATTTTTGAAAAATTCTGTGACAAAAAGTGAAGATAGTCTATTTGAATAAATGTGTTTTTCTCCTGGGCTACCGTCTTATTACAAAGTTCCTGGCTGTGATATGGATTTTGTAATGTTCTCTTAAAGCTTTGTGAAGCATAAATCTCCTAAAGGAAGATTTTTTCTTCCTACGGTAATTAAACACATTTTGCTTCCATGCATGCATTTTCCAAAATTAACTGTCATGTTCACACTAATATTCCTGTGTCTTTAATTGGCTTGAAATGTGTGAAAGGATTACAACAAACAGTGAAATGTTGCTTCTGAAAGAGGTAGATTAACATCAGTTCAGGTAAAGTATCAGCCTAAATAATTCATTGTTTTTATCCATCAATGGGTGGTTGCCAGTGACAGAAACACTGCTTGCTACAGATGAGAAAACCAATTTAAAGTTGTTCTGCCTCCAGTTTGCAAAAACCTATCTTAAAGGTTGTTTGCGACATCCTCTTTGCAAATCAGCTGATCATAAAATGAGTGTTGAGGTGTTTTAGAAAGAACCTGAACTGTGTCCAAAAAGGTAAGTAGAGAGCATTGAAATACTCAAAAGTATGGCTTATAGGGTTACTGTAGCTGATTTGTTTCCTATTAATCACCTTTTATTTTCCTGCACTGTGTTGAGAAAGCCATCTTGGTAGAGAAGGAGGGCTTTGCTTCTTCATGTCATAGCTGCCCTCCTAATAACTGATTCTCTAATGGTAAGACAATATTCAAGAAACAGCAGGAAAAGTGTAGAAAGCAACGATCCACAGAATGGATAAAACAAAAAGAAGGGAGATGATTGCTCTGAAGATCCTCAGATTCAACTTTCTTTACAGCAATGGGAATAGAGCAGCAAAGAAGTGACATCACTAAATCTCACTCTAAATCTTGTGAGTTTAGAAGTTAGACACAGGGCATTAGATGATGTCCCACTGCAGAAATACAACTGAGACTCAAGGCACAGAAATACCTAAATCCCTCAGTAAGCTGGGCTTCCCCCACTCCCTTTCCCCCCTGTCAGGACCTGGAGTCTGGTGGGGGGGGTCCCAGGGCAGAGGATGCAGCGGAGACCCCTGGGATCTCCCCCGCTATCCCCTTTCTGTAAGGGTCCTGGGATAGTGTACATCCTGCCCTGGTAGTCTGGAAGAGTCCCAGTGTAGGAAACCCCTAGGTGCATGCCCTACTGTTAACATTGTGGGTTTAGTGCAGGGGGGTCCCAGTGCAGAAACCAGTGCAGAGTGCGCAGCGGAGTATCCCCTAATGTGTGTCCTACCTTTTAGGGTGGGGGGTCCCCTTAAAGAGGGTACAACATTGCAGGGGACAAACACAGGAAACATCCTGACAGCAGGTTTCAGCATTTGTAGCTGATTGCGGCCATTTTTCCTTAGTCTGGCTTGTCTCCAGCTAGCAGCCATGTTTGTGTAGCCCAATGATGTCATGGGGGCCATTTTCCCTTAGTCCGGGAGACGCTAGGGACTATTGAGGCCTCGTGGGATCGCCAAAGCTCCTCCTCTTCCTCAGTTTTCTCTTCCTGTGCCCGTAACATTTGAACAGGGATGGCGTCCATGATGATGCTGAGTCCTTGGGGGTCCCTGTTATCTCTCTCTCTCTGCTGATAGGTGCCCTGAGCCTTGAGAGGATCCTTTAGTGGTGCCAAAAGATCGTTTTTGTACTGAAAGGTCTTCTTTTCCTTATGGAGCCCCAGGGTCATATCTCCCCCACTGACCCCCTCATGGAGGTGGCAGGTCCCTCAGAGCCACAGCTTCTCATGGTTGCACTGGCGGGGGTCCTGCAGTCCTTAGTGTCCTGGGTGGAAGTGGCGTGTGGGCAAAGGCCCAGGAGGAAGCATCCCCCGCCTTTTCCTGTTCAGTCTGTCTCATCTGATTCTGAGCCTGATGTTGCCATGGTGATAGTGAGGAGGATTCCTCCATTGTCGCAGCAGCAAATTAAAAAGCGATGGTAGATGCACTTATCACTGCAGTGCTTGAGACTTTAAAAATGAAGGATGTGGCTGATGAAGTCATGAACGTGGCTGTGTTCTTTGGTATACATAAGTCACCTCGCACTCCAAAGGTGGTTCCTTATGTGCCTTATTTTGACAGGTTTTCCTGTAAGGAATGGGAACAACCAAAATTAACATTTATGGTCCCCAACGTTTTGCTGTACGTTACTCTTTTGAGGAGTCACTTTTAAAAAAGTGGACTAGTCCACGAGTGGTGGATCCTCCTGTTTCCAGGTTGAATAAAGCAACCATGATCCTAGTAGTGGAATCCTGTCCTTAAGGGACCCGGCTGACAGGAAAGCAGAGGCTGTGTCACTTTTACTCTGGCTGGTGCGGCCAGTCTTTGCCAAGCCCTGATATCTCAGACCCTAACTGAATGGGCCAAGCTTTTTGCTTATGTTGATTTAGCGGACCAGTTGGTCCATGGGCTGCAGTTTATTTTTGATGCAGCTTTGGATACAACTCCTGTGCTGTCCAAACTTTCTGTTTCTGTGGTGGTGATTAGGCGCTTGCTGTGGCTTAAGAATTGGTCCGCAGACCAAGCCTCCAAGAAAGCTCTCATTGATCTGCCCTTTCAAGGAGTTTGCCTGTTTGGGGCTACCCTGGATGACATCATGAAGGATCTCAAGGGAGGTAGAGTACCTTCCTGCCACAGCCAAGGAAAGGGAAGGAGCCTCGTTGCAGACGGGGGCCCTCCTTCTCAGCCCGTAGAAAATTATTTTGTGCTCCTGGGACAGAGGATTAGGGAAATAGATTTTGTAAATCTTCCCTGGGAGGTTCCCAGCAACCCTAGTCTGGTAAGCCTAGAGCTAGCTTCTCCAGGCCCGTAGACAAGATCCCTTCCGCATTAAGGTCTGCCCTCACCCATTATTGGGGTGGGGGGCATCTTCGCTGGTTTCCGGTGCCGTGGACTTCTTTTGTAAGCCGTAAGGAGATCCGCAAAATGTTTATATTGGGGGTTCCCAGAAAGGGGGGCAAAGTTTGTTCTTTTCAGGTTTTTTATGTCCTGAATTTCCTTGTGTGGATTTAATTCCTACAAAGGTTCAGGTAATGTCCGAAAGTTCAGTTAAGGTCCTCCCTATCCCTGTCCATACCTTGTCCATGATGTAATAAGTGAGGTGTGCATGACATTTTTACATCACAGACATGAATGGTTTTGCCTTGTGCATACAGTACATGTTAGTATGTACAGTGAATATAAGAAATGTCTACACACTCCTGTTAAAATGTCAGGTTTCTGTGATGTAAAAAATGAGACAAAGATAAATAATTTCAGAACTTTTTCTACCTTTAATGTGACTTCTAAACTGTACAACTCAATTGAAAAATAAACTGAAACTAAAATCTTTTAGGGAAGGGGGGTGGGGGAGAAAATAAAAAAACAAAAATGATGTGGTTGCAGAAGTGTGCACACCATTAAATGAATACTTTGTTGAAGCACCTTTTGATGTTATTACAGCACTCTGATAACAATTCTGTCAGTTTGCGAGGGCATTTCATGTGCACAGCCCTCTTCAAATTGCTGCCTCAACCTCCGCAACATCTCCAAGATATGCCCTTTCCTAACCAATGACACCACAAAGCTTCTAATACACTCCCTGGTCATCTCTCTTCTTGATTACTGCAACTCCCTCCTCATTGGCTGCGATTACTGCAACTCCCTCCTCATTAGCTGCCACTCAACCAACAAATTCAATTCGAAATACTAACCATAACTTACAAAGCCATCCATAATTTGGCCCCCAGCTACATCACTAATTTGGTCTCAAAATACCAACCAAATCATTTTCTTTGTTCCTTCCAGGACATCCTGCTCTCTAAGTTCCTTGTCACCTCTTCACACGCTCGCCTCCAGGACCTCTCCCAAGCCTGTCCCATTCCTCTGGAATGCTCTACCCCAATCTGTCGGACTATCTCCTACTTTGTCCACTTTCAGACGATCCCTGAAAACACATCTCTTCAGAGATGCCTATCTGGCCCCCACCTAAGAACTGTACATTTATTTTCTCCTTCAGCCCATTGCCCACAGTTGTTATCTCTTGACCCTCCCTCTTTTTTAGGTTGTAAGCGCTAACGAGCAGGGCCCTCTGATTCCTACTTTGTTAAAGTGTATTGTAGTTGTACTGTCTATCCGCAAATTGTAAAGTGCTGCATAATATGTCAGCGCTATATAAATCCTGTATACAGTAAACCCCCCTCCATTGCGGGGGTTACGTTCCGGACCCAGCCGCGAAATAGAAAAACCCTATTAAAATGCATTGTAGGCATGTTTTTTTTACTGTCCCTGTAAAAGCATTTTAAGGTCTTTTAAACACACTTTTAAAACAATAGAAACTCATTTAAACACATAAAAGATACTGAGACACATAGCAAGAGCTATGAAAACAACAAAAAGATTTAATTTTTAATGATTTATATAGTAAAATAACATTACAAAAAAAAAACGCAATATACCGGGACTGCAAAAACTGAACCGTGATGGAGCGGGGGTTTACTGTATTATTAATAATAATAATAATATTTACCTAGGCTAGAGCATCTGATCCTCAAACTACGGCCCTCCGGCTGTTGCGGAACTACACATCCCACGAGGCATTGTAAAAGACATTCACAGACATGACTAGGCATGATTGTAATTGTAGTTCCCGAACAACTGGAGAGTCATAGTTTGGAGACGCCTGGGCTAGAGCAAAGATCAGTGTTGAAGAGAATGATCTAAAATAATTGTTTAATCTTTTCAGCACTATGTGAAGCTGGAATAAAGCACGCTAAATTCTTTTTTTTAAAAGGACAGTCAGCTGCTCTTACAGAAGCTGAAGCCTGCATTAACAAGGCCTTAAAGAAAGAAAGCAGTGGAGAACTTTTCAAACAGTGTAGTAAGCTAGCCATATGTCTGTTTATCTCACTGATTACTTATCCATCTAGCACAGGAAGTTATGCTAACAGAAAAATTCCCCAGTTCAGCCCTTGCACTTGTATACCCTCTACCCTCTAATTGGACCAAAACCGTTTTTATATGTTTACTGTGTATGTGCATATGTATAAATACAACAATCCACCATAACATTTAAACCACTAAAAGGGGAAGTGATTAACATTGATTATGTTATTAAAATGGCACCTGAAAGTGAATATGTTGTCCCTGATGTTATGTGTTGAAAGCAGAAAAAAAATGGGGAAGCATGAGGATTTGAGTGACTTTGACAAGAGAAAAATTGTAATGGCTAGATGACTGTGTCAGAGCAGCTCCAGAACTGCAGCTCTTGTAGGATATTCCTGGTCTGTAGTGGTCAGGACCTACCAAAAGTAGTCCAAGGAAGGAACACCAGTGAACCGGCAACAGGTTAATGGTTAGCCAAGGTCAGCAGGGACCAGAGGGTTGGGTACAATGTCTGCTGTTAGCTCACTTTTACATTTTTTTCTTCAAAGGTGAACACTTAAGGCACATTATATTTGGGGACTAATACTGTAGCAGCTCCAAATATATTTTGCCTAAACTTTGCAGTTAAATGTTACCTTTATTAAAACAGTAGTAGAGATATATTTTATGACACGCGGATGCACAGAAAGGCATACCAGATGGATTAAGTAATTAACTTGTTTTGATAGAATCTAAGTATAGTTGTAAAGTTTCTTACCATCAAAATCTGAAAACACTAATGTATTTTTTTTTCTTTGACATACAACTTTTAATGGGAAACTGCACAATATGCAAAAAAATAAATTTCTGTAAAAAATAAAAACCTGGAAATTCTGAAAATGCACTAAAATGTTAAATTAGACATCAAAGTTATGTTTTGATTACTTGCTACTTTCAGTGCTTGTGAGATTGGGTGTTTGTTATAACTGTTTGCTACTTTTTATGCTTGTGAGATTAGGCAGTAGAGCTGCACGATTCTGAATAAAATGAGAATCACGATTTTAACGATTAATCGTGCAGCTCTATTCGGCAGACTTATTAAAACTTAAAAGTATTTATAATTACCAATGATGGGGATCAAAGATTAGCAAATGCAGAACATATATAATTTTCATAAATTTCATATACCTTCTTCTTACTTTTTTACTGGTATAAATGCAATGACCACCATCTTGTCTAACAGTGTGAAATGTGAGGGACTTTGTCACTAAAATAAATATTCACAAAACAATTTTTCCCTGCAAAGAAAATAGAAAACTCACCTCTCCTGCTGACTCACTGCCATTTTCAGCAGTAGTTTAGAAAAGAACTGAAGCAGAAGATTGTGCAGAATTATTCTGCAAGATCTTTAGCTGCAGGTTTTTTTTAAACTACTACATAGATCGGCGGCACTGCCAGTAGGAGAATTAAGTTTACTATGTTGTTTTTCTGGTTTTTTTTCGTAGGAGACCCTTTATTTCCATTCTTAATTTTAGTAACACAGTTTGATTTATGCTAAAACTGTTGTGAGAAAAATATATTGTCATTGCAGGCTGCCTTCTGGAAATGCTAGTTGTCTAAAACTGTCACCCTGATCCTCTGGTTTAAGTACTTTGAACCACATAGATCTGAGGTTTTGACTTGATGTCTACTTGTCCAGTTTTAGAAAGTATAGTGAGTAAGCATGACAGCTAGGCAAGTATTTTCAGAAAGAGCTTTCCTGAAGTCTTGCTTTGTAGGGTATTGCAGGGGTTCCCAACCCATGGGTCGTGGTGAGCGGCAGAAGAGCTGAGAGACTGCATCACCTCCCACATCACTGCTCTTGGATCTGCCTCCACATATACTGAATTGTGATAGGAGCAGATCCGTCTCTACTACGCATGTGCATGCGGGTTTTTTTTTTTTTTTACTCATGTACTTGAATGCCGTTTTTATAGGGAAGCTGTAGTGCTGGGGAGAGGCTGCATGAACCTTTAGTAAGTTATTTCACTACACTTCACCCTCCCAAAGTGACACTCTGCATCTGGTGGCTGTGCCAGGCTAGTGACACGCTGCATTTGGTGGCTGTGGAAGGCTAGTGACACGCCGCATCTGGTGGCTGTGGAAGGCTAGTGACATGCTGCATCTGGTGACTGTGGAAGGCTAGTGACATGCTGCATCTGTTGGCTGTGGAAGGCTAGTGACATGCTGCATCTGGTAGCTGTGGAAGGCTAGTGACACGCCGCATCTGGTGGCTGTGGAAGGCTAGTGACATGCTGCATCTGGTGACTGTGGAAGGCTAGTGACATGCTGCATCTGGTGGCTGTGGAAGGCTAGTGACATGCTGCATCTGGTGGCTGTGGAAGGCTAGTGGACTAGTGGGTTGCTGCACACAGAAGGTTTTTTTATCCTAATTCATAGAATGCATTAGGATAAAAAAAACTTTCTGCCTTTACAATCTCTTTAAGGCTCAAATGCTTTTCACAGGCCTTTTCCATAGTGTAGTAGGCTATGCATAGTCCTAAACCGTATCAGCAAATTTCAACTTGCTTGCCTTACAGAGAGGTCAACTGGCACATTTAGATGCATACTTACTCTCTCATAACAAGCATAGGGGTTGATTTACTAAAGGCAAAAAGACTGAGCACTTTGCAAAGCACAATTGCACTCTGCAAGTGAAGCGGCTCCCGAGCTTAGTAAATTAAATAAGGCTTAGCTTTGCAAAGAATACCCAATCAAGAGCAAGGAAAATAAAAACCAGCATTTTTGCTTGCACATGATTGGATGATGGAAGTCAGCAGAGTTTCTGCTTATTTACTGAGCTTTGGAGCAACTGCTCTTGCAGAGTGCAACTGCACTTTGCAAAGTGCCCAGTTTATTTGCCTTTAGTAAATCCACCCCATATTCTATGGGCTTTATGAACACTTTGGTTGCCTCCCCACTGTCTTTGCTACCACAGGCCAGAGGTGGTGCCCAGGGTCATCGTCTCCAATATTGTAATTAAAAAAAAAAACTGTTGTCCCTAAAGCCCCGTACACACATACCTATTGTCGGCCGTAAATATTTGGCCACCGACCGATCGGCCAATTGTAGGCTTGTTAGTATGATGCTTCCGACAGCCGACAGCGCATTTTCGGCCGAACAGAATCTGTCGTGCAGACTTTAAAATATTTGTTGGCCGTCACCAGAACGGCCGATTGTTCGCCAGTCAGTACAGATTTTGGCCGACAGACAGTAGATTAGCAAGACTGGGCATGCTCAGAAAAGAAAAAAAGACAAGGAAAGTTAACCATCACATGACATCGCTTCTGCAGTCGGCTGTTGTTGGCCGACAAAATTCGTGTGCAGTCTTTTGCAGTTTTCAACAGACACGACAGCCCTGGACAAAAGACTGCCAATCGTTCGGCCGACGATCAGTACGTGTGTACGAGGCTTTAGCTATAGAATAGTCCTCTGATATCTAAGAGAACCTTTGGTGTCTAAACAGCAGTCTATGGTTGTATATTTTGGTAAATGTTCATAAAGTGACCTTGACATCAGAGGTACACCAGCAGTGTCGACCTGTGTCTTCAAACTGCACCATTGCTCCCCATTCCCTGCAGGTATTACACATTTTCAGGTGTGGGAAAAACTGTTCTTCCTTCCGTGTTTCCTACCAACTCATACATCACTAAAGAAAATATGAACTGGCGGGAGGTTCTTCAGCATATGTGGGGTTAGCAGGTATTCAACACACCAAAGAGTGTGCAATACCTACTATAATGGGGCAACATCAAAGCACTGGAGTTTGAGGACAGGGGCTGCCAGAAAGGTAAGTATGGATGCTCCTATTTACATGGTATTCTTGGTTTATAATCGACCCTGTGGTGGCAGGGTCACATCAAGAAGCCTCTTGTGTCTCTACCTATTTTTATATTTCATATTGCTATTGTGCCTGTTCTTACAGTCCAGATAAAGGCCTACGGTACATTCAGAGATGAAATGCATGAATGTACTATGTAAATATACTTGCTGCTTCATGTGACATTTTTCATGCTGTAACTGTTAAAGTGGTGGTTGACAGAGTATTTCGTCAATTAATTTTAATCTTTTCCTAATCTGTCTTTCAGACTCTTTAGTAATGTGCCAATTTGATCTCAAGCTGTGGTAACAGCAGGGGATATAGCATGTAGCAGGTATATTTCCATCTCTGTGCAGCCTACTCAATTTCCCCTTCATTTCTGTACTTAACTTTTTAAGGATGTAATTGCTTACTATATTTATATAATTCATGTTTTAGAAATAAAAAAGGAAAAATATTTGACAGGTAATCATAATTAAGCCAGAAATAACATATATAATTACCAGTCACTTATCCTAGATAGTTATAAAAAGAACTTCAAGTACCCCACAAAAACTTAGAGGTAGAAAATTATTTTTACACTGTGAATTCAGGGGATGTACCTTGAGTGACTTACACATGTTTGTGATGTAGAGCATTGCACATTATGAATAAAGCCTTATAACATCAAGGCCTCATGCACACTTGAGCTGGAAAACACTGCTTTTACAGGCATTTGATCTTTTTTTTGCCTCTAAACCCCCCTCCATATTTAAGGGAAAGTCAGAGGTTTTTTTTTTTTTTTTTTTTGCTTAATGCATTCTATACATTAAGATAAAAATTTTGCACTTTTTTGTGCACTTGCCTCCCTAATACTTACCTGAGCCCATCTTTATCCAACGATGTTGCAGGAGTTTCTCAGCTGCATGGGTCTCCCCCCATTGGCTGAGACAGCAATGTGGCACAAATGGCTCCAGCTGCTGTCAATCAAGGTCAGTCAGCCAATCAGAAAGGGGGGCGGGGCTGGGTCACAGCCCGTGTCTGAATAGACACAAGGAGCTGTGACTCGGTTTGGATGCCCCCACAGCAAGCTGCTTGCTGTGGAGGCACTCAACAGGAGGGAGAGGCCAGGAACACAGAAGAGGGACCAGAGAAGAGGAGGATCTGGGACACTGTGCAAAACCAACTGCACAGAGCAGGCAAGTATAACATGTTTGTTATATAAAAAATAAAAAAGGAGACTTTACAATAATTTTAACCTATTGTCCATGCACACTATAGCCACTAACAGTAGTTTAGAGGCAGAAAATAAATCTATCATTTGTGCATTCAGGAGAGGAGCTTTTGAGCATAAAAAACTCCTGACGCACATAAACCTTAATGAATGCATCTAAATGTGCGTTAACCACTTGCCGACTGCCGCACGACTATTTACATCGGCAGTCAGCCCCTCACAGGGGTGATCAAATACCACCAAAAGAAAGCTCTGTTTGTGGGGAAAAAAGGGACGCCAAATTTGTTTAGGTACAGCGTCGCACGACCGCGCAATTGTCCGTTAAAGTCACGCAGTGCAGAATCGCAAAATAGGCCCTGGTCAGGAAGGGGGTAAAATCTTCCGGGGCTTAAGTGGTTAAAGCTAGGTGCTTTTACTGCTTGATAGTTTTTTCTTTTTAATGGCCAGAATAAATTACTATTCTGGCCATGGAAATTAATAAACACCCAAGTGCTTCACACACCTAAACACGCTTGAAAAAATGTGGGGTGTTTTTTGAGGTTCTTTTCTCCTGCCGTGAGAAAAGTGTTTAGAAGAGCTCCAGTGTGCATGAGGCCCAAGTGCTAGATGCTACCGTAGTGTGGCCATGTAGCTCTGTTTGTAAACATAAATACTCTGTTTTTATTGTAACATTAGAGAACTGTATGTTAACTACTTCAGCTTCTGCAACATGCCGTTGCGTCACGGGGGTTGAAGTGGTTATACCAGGATGATGCCTGGTACAGATATCATCCTGGTATGTATTTTTTCAGCTGGTAATGCTCATTGTTGTAAAAGTGATCCTAGGGGCTAATTAGCTGCTGGATTGCTTTTACAGGTGGCGGAATGGGGCCTGCCGGGTGACCATAGAGATGACCAAGGAGCACAACATCCCTAATTCTTACTAAAGGACTAAAACTCAGATTTTGCCAGGATGTAAACAAACCATTACTGCCTTGGGAAAGCATGGGATCAAACCAATCTGATAATAATAGTTGATAAAAAAAAAAAAATACCAATGTAAAGAGACAGTGTAAAAAAAATTAAAGCACCCGCTTCCTATATGCGCATTGAACGCACGCGTCGGTCCCAAACGCGTTTATAAACCATGATCGTACCACATGTGAGTTATCACTGCAAATGTCAGAGCAAGAGCAATAATTCCAGCACCAGACCTCCTGTGTAAGTCTAAAGTGGTAACCTGTAAAGGTTTTAAAAGCCTCGCCTATGGATACTTTAATGTATTGTGGTTTGTCGCCATTACAAGGGCTAGCATAATTTTAAAGGATGACATGTTTGATATCTAGTTAATTGATGTAACATATTTTATGTTTTACCACAAAATGGGTATTATATTGTGTTTGTGTGCGCTAAAACTCATTAAAGTGTATTTTTCCCCAAAAATTTGCATTTGAAAAACGACTGTGCAAATACCACGTGACATAAAACATTGCAACGCAATATACCCTACGCACACATTCAAAATAATCGCCAGGTCACTTGGCTGATAAAGGGGGCCCTGCTTGGCTCTGAAACCTTGCTACATATCTATTATGTGACCACGGAATAAAGCTTTGGACCCTTTCAAGGAATCCTTGGTGTGCTGATGACATTTCTTCACTTTGAGTAAATAATTGCAATACCCACTATTTTTTTTTTCTAGGGCCTCTGGTTAAAAAGAGATGTAATGTTTATAGCAAAAAAATAAAATGCTGATATTTACATGTATTTGAGAAGTGTCAGAATAGGCCAGGAGATGAAGGGGTTTACCCAAACACTAAAACCTCATATAAGCTTTAACATGCAAAGGTCATTTCAAAAGTAAATTTCGTTATTTTCAATCTGTGGCTTTCTTCAAAATCATGATGCTGCTTTGATGGTCCTTGTTCAGGTACTTCTTGTTAAAGGATGAACATTTAAAGTTCAAATTGTGCTCTTGTGTGGTCAATCACAAGGACTTTCAACAGAGACTGCATGTGGCTTTCTCATTACATGTTACGTAGCATTATCCACTATTGTCACCTTCGAGAAACCCACCTTGAGAAATACCATGCAGCCATTGCTGGAGTACATGTAGACATATCACTGCAAAGAGGGTGTTGGAGATCAGCAGTATGCAACAAAAAGGTAAAAACTAGTCTTTGTTTTTTTTAAAGCGGAGTTCCGGCCACAAAAACATTTTTTCAATGAACATACCCCTGGGACAGTCAGGGCTAGTGCATTCCACAATGGCTAGCCTCTGATCTGTCCCGGGTCGCACTTACCTGCAAGAAGAAATACTCACTTATAACATTTCTTCTCCAGCGTTGCCATCTCTGTTGTGGGCAGCTGAAGCATGCGCGATCTTCTTCTGCGTCCTCTTCCGTGTCTTCTTCTCCTAGAATGCGCCTGCACCGGCCCCTCTCGTCACTTCCAGTGCGGCGCCACATTCCTACACAGCTTCTGGGCATGCCCAGAAGCTGTTTAGCAGGGAATGCGAAGTCGCACCAGAAGTGACGAGCGGGGCCGGTGCCGTCGCATTGATTCCTGGGAGCAATGACGTTCATCTCCCTGGAATCATTGCAATCCGGAAGTGACGGCGCGGGCCGTGGCCACAGAGGGAGGAAGTGGAAAATAGGTGAGTATTTCTTTCTACAATTACAAGGTAAGTAAAAAAAAAAAAAAAAATAATCCTAACTATCCAATTCCTTTTCAGGTGAAGAAAAGCAAGCGGATGGCCACAAAATCGATTGTCGATTTTGTGGCCGAAACTCCGCTTTAATTCAGTTGTTTAAAATATACAATACTTTGGAGAACTTAATATAATTTATTATTTGCCCCTGTGACCTGTAAGGAGAAGAACACAGGCCAGCTCCACTGCAGATGGCCACAGCGCTAGATCGAGGGAAGTCTCGGGTAAGTATATAGGGAGGTGAAGGGGGTAATACAATTACTGGACTTGTCTTACCTTAGTTACTGCTCATCTCTTTCCCTTGGAGGAGCCATGTAAACAAGTTTGTTTTTTCTTAAAGCAAAAGATACATTTTTTTTTTTGCTTTTAGGGGTAAAGGAGAGCCCACAGATCTTTCCATCAGGAGAACCTGTTAAGCTGTATTGTTATTGCAAGGAATGTTTACATTCCTTGTGATAGCAAAAAAAGTGATCAAAACATTTTTTAAAAGGCACAGTGTAATAATAAAAAAATAAAATAACCGTGAGGTATTGCTGCAAAGGTCTGAGCTAGAACAATAATTCTAGCACTAGACCTCCTCTGTAACTCTAAACTGGTAACCCAAAAATTTTTAAAGCGTCGCCTATGGAGATTTTTAAGTACTGTAGTTTGGTGCCATTCCACGAGTGTGTGCAATTGTAAAGCATGACATGTTAGGTATCTATTGCGTAACACCATCTTTCATATTCTACATAACAATAGGGGTATATATTATGTTTTTTTATTCATTAAAGTGTTTTTTTTTTAATTGGGTTTCAAAAAATGCTGCGCAAAAAACGTGTGACATAACAAATTGCAACGACCACCGTTTTATTTTTCCAGGGTCCCTGATAAATATGCACCAGTGCCATCATCCAGAATATATCATAAACTGATATCAAACAATGAAGTTGTTTTTTTTTTTTTTTTTTTAAAAAGATTTTTATTGAAGTCCAGCATAAACACACAGTCCACAACAGTACAACACAATGAAACATTATAACCATCACTCAGCATTCTCCAAGGGGCACATGGCAATACAGTCAGGAACAGTAGAAAAACAAAAGATTATCCCCTGGATTTATAAACTTCAATATCCCCTGGACCGAGCGAGTAGCCGGACCCCATTTTTATTTGAAACACACTACCTAATAAAAAACTTTCCCTTGCCCCCCAAACAGAACCAACACCCCAGTCGCCTCACTGATCCCCCCGAGGAAGAACCGGCGGGCGACCCAACGAGCAGAACTCCGCCCATCTCCCCCCCCCCCCCCTTCAGGTGACCCCCCCAGAGAACCTCTCTACAATAACATTCCCAACCTAGCCGGGCCCGCAGTCGTCTAAGAAAGAAGTTGTTTAAGAACATACTGAGTTTGGTTTACTAAAGAACAATAGACAGTGCACTTTGCAAGTGCAGTTGCACTTATTTTTCCCAGAGCTTAGTGAATGTGGTGAAACTTTGTTGTTTTCAATCATGTTCAAGCAAAAATGCTGTTTTTAATTTTCCTTGCACCTGATTCAGTATTCTTGAAGCTTTACCACAGTTGCTAAGCGCTGAGTGTTAGTTTGTAAATTAACCTAATAATGTATACTTATATGGTGTGTGTATATATATATATAGTAAGCAGATAAACAGTATATGAACAGAGATCTTTAAACAGACAAAAATGTTGAAAAAAAAAACCCAAAAAACAATCTGATACTAATATATATCACATATAACATAGTTCAGCGCAGTCTTATGAACCCCTGGTTAAGATGAATAAATATCAGAATGGTAAAATCAACATTAAAATCAATGTAAAACCAATTCAGTTGAAATCAATTCATTAAAACAGTTCATATTAAAACAGGTGACAGTGATACTAATATATCTTTTATCAGTGGTTAGAAGAAGCTGTCCGTTTCAAATTTCTAGAACTTTCCACAATACATTGCACCCATATACTGTACATGTAAGCCAGGGTAATATTAGCACTTGGGTATAGGCTTTGGCTAAAATAATGCTTGGATTTAAATATTAAAGAGAAACCAGTTTGTTTGATATTTCCCCCATAAATGGTTCATGCTGCAGAAAGGCAATGCAGGGCAAATCATCAAGCTTGTATAATGTGAAAAAAATGACTTTCATATTACCGTTTTGGTGTGGTTATTAAAATAATTACAGCTATTTATTTTTCCCAGCTCAGTGTTCCATTTGTCCTGGTTTCTTGTTTTCCTTAGTGCAGCAAATCAGCAGTTCATACAGACTTTGTACACCTTTGTGAGAGTCAGGTGTGGTGGTAGAATGCTTTTCACTTTTTGTCAGGATGCCGGCGGCTTTGGGATAATGACTATATTCTGTTACTCAATGGCAAAGCCTAATTGCTAATTATACTTTGTCACTGATGTATTGCTGTTTATGATTCAAAGAGACTCTTGCATCTTCTTTTTTTTTAACAGTTATGTTCAATTCTACGATTCTGATTTGTATAAATTACACTATTGTACATTCTAGGGTGTTTAGCAGTGGCTTTGGTTGCAAGAACAAACCTACATTTATTGCTTCTGGAGGTATAATCTTTGTGCATAAAACTTGATCAATGCTAGTCTGTTCCCTAGCTGTTGTCTATATTTCTTTATATTCTGCACCGATCTTACATGTGCAAAAGTCTATTCATTGACTGTAAATCTTTGAGCATTCAGGTAGTTTTATTTTTTAGAGATCCAGTCATGGTAAAATTATATGATTGTTATTAAAGAATTCAAGCATTTGGTTTCCTATCCTATATGAATATGAATGGCCAATTAAATCTTGTCACTACAGCTGAAGCTGTTCTGAGGGCCAAAACTCTAGCACATTCTGTTTGTGTTGGTGTTTGGATACCTCTTCCTGCCTCCTAAACATTAGTTTATATTGGCCATCAAAGCAGTCCATCTTTGTATTGGGCCCATATTATTGTGTGTGTGAGATTGGAGGAAGACATAAGACATAAATGCTGACATTAACAGGATGTGTCATAACTTTGCCAATTGGAACAGCCTAGCACCAAGATTCGACTTTAGTGGCAGACCTTAAAGCGGGGATTGGCAACGCGTAGATCATGAACATTGCCTTCTTTGCCAATCCTTCTATTCTGCTGCCTCCACTGCTCTCACTGCAGAATGGAGAGAGGGAGACAGCACAGTAGTGGGCAGGGGCCGGGAGCGGGAACTTCCTCAGTTAACCTTTCAAATTAACCAGCTAGTGATTGGTTGCTAGGATGCCGGGCTATCCTAGCAACCAATTGCCAGCTTGTTAATATGAAAAGTTAACTCTGGAAGCTCCCACACCCGCCCTCTGTTTACTACTGTGCTGCCTCCTGCACAGGCTGTTAGGTGAAAGACTGTTACCTACACAGTGCTATGTGTTTGTGAATGTGGCAAAGGGCACTACTGTGGGGGGAGGGGGGGGGCAGAGGACACTACTGTGGGGGGCAAAACGCTATGAAGGTTAAAGAAAACTGTTTGGGGGGGGGGTGTCAGAGGAAACTGCTATGGATGCAGAGGACACTACAGTGGGGGGAGAAAGGGGGAGGGATGTGTAGGGGGCAGAGGAAACTGCTATGGGAGGGGGGCGGAGGGGCAAGGGACCCTACAGTGGGGAGGGGTGATGTACAGGGGGCAGAGGACACTGCTGTGGGAAGGAGTGAAGAGGGTCAGAGGACAGTACAGTAAGGGGGCAGAGAGCATTGTAATGGAGTGGGCACATGACAATACAGTGGGGGGCATAAAAGGGGCAGAGGTCGACATAATGGGAGGGGGGTCAATGTGAAGGGGCAGATGACACTACAGTGAGGGGGATGATGTGAAGAGGGGCAAAAGACACTACTGTGAGAGGGGCAGAGCAACCTACTGTGGGGGGTGGGGGCAGAAGGCATTATTGTGGGGGGAGGGGATGATGTGAAGGGTGGCAGAGGACACTACTGTGGGGGGGGGGGGGACACTACTGCTTGTGAGGGTGGGTCATAGCAGAGTACACTACCATGACACACTATGTGTGCTTCATGCCGTCTTTTTATTGGGGGCTTGATAGTTTTTTTATTTTTTTTATTGGGGACTTGATATTTTTTTTATTAAAGAGGGCAGGTTGTTTTCCCGTCCCTGGCAGGTAGTGACTGGGGCTCAGCAGAATCCTGAACATATCACTTCATTACCATCTGCACTTCAACAGTACATTGTAATGGGATCATGTTTTGTGCATACATTAGCATATTACCCCCAAATATTGGAACCATAAGGAATGCATTGTAAATGCTTACCAGTGAATGTCATACAGCATTAGTGTTTGTCAAAGTATCAGTGTCAATAAAAAACAATGAAAATATAAAGAATAACAGAAATAAACCACATAAATCAAATGTTACATACATACAATATTAATGCACAAAAGGTTTCATAAAAAATAAAAAAAAAGTTACAACAAAATATCTATATGTAAATATCACTACACATTCCTTTAAAAAATATATTTCCATAGACTCATGCTAAATATATATGCCTAGTTTTTTCAGTATTGTAAGCTAGTTACAATACTGAAAAATTAGGGATACTAAAAAAGTGCATGCAATATTGCACCGGATTTTACATCACAATGTATGATCACTGTATTCAAATACTATAGATCAGTGTTTTTCATATATTTGTTCGGTCAAGGCATTCTTTAAAGTTATGCACAATCTCGAGGCACCCCATTTTAAATGAAAAAAAATCAAAGTAATAGTTTTATATAACAAAGCAACATCCACACATGGACACCCATCATTAGATGTGATTTTTTTCTTTCAAAGCAAATACTGTACACCTTCGCACACTGGTGCTGACTAGTATTCCAATGTTTCTCTTCTCTCTGTGTCTCTCCCTCACTTAGCTAATGTGATCCCAGTGCTGACAGAGGGGCAGAGGAAAGGCAAACAAGGATGCTGTGCAGGCACTCGATGTCCTCCTTATCAAATGATGATGCCATTGGTTGTTAGGACCCTGGCAGCTGGAAGGTTGTAATGTGCACAATGAAAACCTGTGACTTTGTGTACGTGAAAGGCATGTTTTCTTAATTTGCTGGCTTGTATACAATTTTGGGGCAAATTTTAGGCATTTTGCAAAGGCACCCCTGAAGAAACCCGAATGCACCCCAGGGTGCCTGGGCACCCTGGTTGAAAAAGGCTGCTATGGATGATCAAAATTATTATAACAGAGCCCCAATCAGTCCATGCATATTACACCGTAAATAAAACTACAGACATTTTCAAATAATTTGATTGGTTTTGGATAGAAAAGGGAATTGTTAAACCAGTTATTTTTCTGCCTGTGTTTTCTTGGGGGGAAATTACCATTCACTTTACCATCCTGGAGACACAACAGGAAATGAGAAGTTCTCTCTCCAAAGCCTCTTGTTGTTCCCTGCTCAACGAGCTATTCTGCAATTTACAAGTGCTGGTTCTGAACATGCTGAGTGGAGAGAGGGCAAAATGAGTACAGTGATGGCACATCGCTTTGCTTTTTTTTTTTCCTATGTACCCCCACTTTAGCTGCATACGTACCCCAACATGACATCAGTGCCCTCCTCTGCAGTTTACACCTTCTGGATGGAAATCCTAAACATTGCCTGTACGGTGCGTCTCGATTGCCTTAAATAGGGACATACTTGCAGTGTCCTCAGTCTTCGGAATACAGCCCCATTCATATCTGGGAGAGCTAAAGATGGCATGGCCTGTGCTAAAGATTTTCCATCCCCAATCTGCTTTTTACCATTCATCAGCACAAATACACTTTTTTCTTTTGTGGAGGGGGAGATCATGACCTAAAACAATCAAAAAAGAGTATAATGGCACCTTCCCCCATATAGTGTAAATATGGAAAAAACAGGGGGGGTGGGGGGTGTAGATCAACCAAATTGGTCGAGCTATACTGAGGGGGATTTAAATGTGCCTCTTAAGATACCTGTGTATGTGTATATATCACAAGTCACAAAAGCACCAGTCGGTCTACAGGCCGAGGTTGAAAAGATGGGAATAAGGTGGAAAATAAGCTTGAATGCTAACAGCCTGTAGACCGACTGGTTCTCAAAACCTGAGACAAACACTGCATGGCAGATGATCTACTCTGACAGATCCTCTACATATACGCACTAATTTGCTTTACATCTGTTATCCCAGCTTGATTTTCTCATACCTCTCTTAACTGACAGTATATCAGTATAAGAGCATAAAAATGTATCCCACTTTCTTATATCTAATACCTGACGCTGTATGAAGCTATACAGGGATCTATGGCAGACTCCTCTATTTGTTTTTAAAAAAACGTATATATAAATTCTACACTTCCCACTCTGACCACCAAACAAGGATCATTATAACATGCTTAATATGAATGTATAAACACTCTTGCTGGACCCTGAGGAAGCACCCATTGCGAAACGCGTAGTTCCAGCAACGGTTATGCATCACTGTATACCCTTTATGGGATCTCTCTAATGAAATGATCAAATGTGATCAAACAATGTCGATTTTATAAATATGATTATTATATGTAATTTGTGTGTCATTATATTTAAATAAAATTTTGTGATACTTTTTAACTATTTCTTTTGTGACTTGTGATATATACGCATACACAGGTATCTTAAGAGGCACATTTAAATCCCCCTCGGTGTAGCTCGACCAATTTGGTTGATCTACACCCCCCCCCCCCGTTTTTTTCCACACTTTTTTCTTTCTTATAGTTTGTGTAGCATCTGAGCAAGGAAAACACTATAAGAAAAAAAAAATCTAAAAAGTAAAAAAAGAAACAAAAACCAAATGGGCAAGTAACTGGGATACGTATCACAGAAATCAATTTAAAAAGACAGTTGGTACCTCCTGGATTTATACAGCTTAAATGTAAATAGTAAATGCTGCAAACTATATAATATCTAGCCTAATCTCACAAACATGTTTATTGCATTGCTTATTTTCTGTACAATTTCCTCAGTAAACCTAATTAATCATTAAATGTTGTCAGGCTGTCCTCATACAGTTAATTATCAAATACTCTATTTTAGAAAGTAGCGACCCTATCCTCTGTTGCTATAGAAACTGGTGCAACAGTAGCTATTAACTAAAATTATACAATGTATTATTTTTTAAGAATCTAAGAGTATGACAGAGGCTAATAACCATTCTTTTTAACAATACACAAATTATATAAGAGTTTAGGAATAATTAAATGTGAATCCTTGATGAAGATGCTTGTAGTATAAATAACACTTATGTAAATTCTATGCCATATTTCTATAGCATACCTAGCATTTCAGGTTCAGACACCTTTCAAAGGAAAATTGCAATCAAAGTAGTGCTGTATACATAAGAGGTTACAAGAACTGACACTTAAATGAACATTCGTATAAACTACTATAATGCCAAGTACTAGATTTACATGGGAACAGTCGTGTGTTCATTTTGTTGTAATGAGATGAAATGGACAGGAGAAATAAAGTAATGGTTGCATAGGGACTTGGAGCTGGGAGTTGCTGTGTCAATTTATTACTAAAATACTGTATCCTGTTTAGGTGGGGATATGATTAATTTTGCAGTGTCTACATATGTACTGACAAAAAAAAAAGCTGCCTGTATCTACATATACACTATATTACCAAAAGTATTGGGATGCCTGCATTCACACGCACATGAACTTAAATGGCAGCCCAGTCTTAGTCTGTAGGGTTCAATATTAATTTGGCCCACCCTTTGCAGCTAAAACAGCTTCATCTCTTCTGGGAAGGCTGTCCACAAGGTTTAGGAGTGTGTCTATAGAAATGTTTGACCATTCTTCCAGAAGCGCATTTGTGAGGTCAGGCAATGATGTGGACGAGAAGGCCTGGCTCGTGTGTGTGTATAGGCAGGTGTCCCAATACTTTTGTTATCATAGTGTAAAAAAAGGAACTATAGATAGAAACAAGGTTTTTAAAATCATAACAAATATTGATACGTTTTTTGTTTGTAAAAACAAAAAAAAAAACAGAAATTCTCTTTAATTGCTATAAACTCATAGTATTTGGTATGCATTAATTAATATAGACACAGGGTTTATAATTTTTGAAATTAGATTCAGCTTCATGGTTCTTGAGAGTACACAGGTTCTCTGAACAGATATAGGTTTAGGATCAAATGCAAGTTATTGGAGCATTCAGTCAACCGAACCAGTGTGAGTTACTGTAATTACACAGACAGCTGGTGAGTTTGGGGTGTGCCATAGAAGCTGACAGTTCATCTATTGATTATCCTATTACAGTATTAATATGCAGAACACGAAGTTCAGGCAGGGGGCAGAAGTGCTGATCTCCAGAACCATAAGGCTCCATTCACACCTGAGCATATCGTTTTCAGGCGTTTTTTTATGACTTTTTTCAGGTGTTTTTTTATGACTTTTTTCAGGCATTTTTTCTGGCTTTTTTCAGGCGTTGTTTGCAGGTGTTCGGAGACAGGCATTGACATCTAACAAAAACACTTGTAATCTACCAATAAAACAGCTCATGTACTTTTTTGAGCTTCAGGCATTTTGCTTCAGGAGACAAAACACTCAGATGTGAACAGGGGTCATTGAAATGAATGAGATTTTGCTTGTTGAGCGTTTTGGGACTAAAGCCCCGTACACACGCACCGATTGTTGGCCGTAAATTTTCGGCCAACGTCCGATCGGCCGATTGTCTGCTTGTTAGTATGATGCTTCCGACAACCGACTGCGACTTTTCGGCTGAACAAAATCTGGTGTGCATGCTATAAAATTTTTGTTGGCCGTCACCAGAATGGCCGATTGTTCATCAGTCAGTACAGATTTCGGCCGACAAAAGTCAGATGAGCAAGACTGGGCATGGTCAGAGAAGAAAAAACACACGAAAAGTAGACCAGAACATGACATCACTTCTGCAGTTGGTTGTTGGCCGACAAAATTTGTGTGCAGTCTAGAGCACATTTCAACCAACACAACAACACTGGACAAAAGACGGCCGATCGGTCGGCCAACAATCGGTGCGTGTGTACGAGGCTTAACCACTTAAGCCCCGGAAGATTTTACCCCCATTCCGACCAGGGGGTATTTTGTGATTCGGCACTGCGTGACGTTAATGGACAATTGCGCGGTCGTGCGACGCTGTACCTAAACGAATTTGACGTCCTTTTTTTCCCACAAACAGAGCTTTCTTTTGGTGGTATTTGATCACCTGTGCGATTTTTTGATCACGCGCTATAAACAAAAAAAGAGCGTCAATTTTGCAAAAATAGCAATATTTTTCACATTTTTTTATATGAAATTCCCCCCCAAAAAAAAATCAAAATTTTTTAAAATTTTCGGCCAATTTGTTTTATGCTACCTATGTTTGGTAAAAAAAAAATCGCAAAAAGTGTATTTTGATTGGTTTGCGCAAAAGTTATCGCGTTTACTAACAAAGGGAAAGATTTTTGTCATTTTTGTTGTTTTTTTTTTAACGCGTAATGGCGGCGATCTGCGATTTTTTTTTTGCGGTACTGCGACATTGCGGCGGACAGATCGGACCCTTGACTGACATTTTTGACACTTTTGGGGTTACCAGTGACATTTCTACAGTAATCAGTGCTATACATATGCACTGTTACTGTAAAAATACACTGGTAGTGAAGGGGTTAACTTTATTTGGGAGGGAGGGGCTGTGTGTGTCCCTAGGGGCGTGCTTTCTACTGTGATTGGCTGTGGCTTCAGCTGTAAGGACACTGATCAACGGATCTACATACTAGATCCGAGTGATCAGTGTCTTTACAGCGAGGAGAATGACAGGCAGCTTGTTTACACAAGCTGCCTGACATTCTCCCTCTCCCCCGCCGATCGCCGAGTGACCGGCGGACATCGGGTCCGCTGGTCACACGCGCGGGGGGGTCCGTGACCACGCCTCCGGGGGCGCGCGCTCGCTCCCTAGACCCTCACAAGCAAGCAACGTAGCCCTACGTTAGTTTGCCTGTGAGGGGCTGACCGCCGACGTAGATAGTCGTGCGGCGGTCGGCAAGTGGTTAAGGAGATGAGCATTTTACGAGCTGAAATACGCTCAGGTGTGAACAGGGCCTAAATATATTTTCAGGCTGGTGGGATTTTTTTAGTCTTCTGGTCCATCAACTAGAAAACCTTGAAAATATTTGCCCACAAATTTATTCTAGAAGGTAAAAGGGAGTTTAAGTAAAGTGTAGCCATCAAAAAAATAGAAGGGGTTGGGAAACATCTAATAAAATATTTCCTGTGGAACCGCATGCACAATCACTTTGTGCAAATGGGGCAAAAAGAAAGGTTATTAGGCTATTTTCTCACCAGGTTGAATTCATATAGAAGGGAGTTAATTAGGAAAATGTTGCATTATGACCACTAGATGGAGCAGATGATTACAGTTAGTAAGTTATGTGCTTTATATGATCATCAGCTCCATCTATTGGCCATAATGCAATATTTTCCTGATTCACTTTATTCTTATGAAAAACATTTGACCTGGGGAGAAATAAGCCTCATAACATTTGTGTTTTCCCTCATTCGCAGAGAGTGAATGTAAATGCAGTTTCCAAGAACAAATGGCTCTCCACTTTTTTTTTTTTTTAATAAATGCTCCCCAAAATGTCTTTTCATTTTGCTTTGAAACACTGCGATTTATATCATAAGATCACAAACCATTCATCCAGGGCCTCCCCAAGGAGCACTGCATATTCTTATTAAATAGCATTGTTCAAAATATTATAAGCACAAAGGAGCCTAAAATGGGTAAAATATGGATCTCGTTTTTTTTATGTATTTAACCACTTGCCTTCTGTGCACTTAAACACCCTTCCCATCCAGGCCAATTTTCAGCTTTCAGCGCTCGCACACTTTGACTGACAATTGCGCGGTCATGCTACACTGTACCCATATGAAATTTTTATCATTTTTTCACACAAATAGAGCTTTCTTTTGGTGGTATTTGATCATCTCTGGGTTTTTTATTTTTTACAAAAAAAAAGAAAAAAGACAGAAAATTTTGAAAAAAAAAAAAAGTTTTTCTTATTTTCTGCGAGTAAATTTTGAAAATAAATTTTTCTCCCTCACTGATGTGCGCTGATGAGGCGGCACTGATGGGCACTGATAAGCTGCACTGATGGGCACTGATGAGGTGGCACTTATGGGCACTGATGAGGAGGTACTAATATGCCGCACTGATGAGCACTGATAGGCGGCACTGATAGGCGGCACTGATGAGCACTGATAGGCGGCACTGCTGGGCACTGAGGTGGCACTGCTGGGCACTGTGAGGCGGCACTGACGGGCGGCACTGACGGGCGGCACTGATGGGCACTGATAGGCGGCACTGATGGGCACTGGCGGATGGCACTGATGGACACTGACGGGTGGCACTGATGAGCACTGATGGGCAGCACCATCAGTGCCCACACTCAGTGCCCATAGTGCTGCCAGTCAGTGCTCATCAGTGCCTAGATGAGCAGGCACTGATGGGCACTGACTGGCAGCACTATGGGCACTGATTGTGGGCATTGATGGGGGCACTGATGGCGGGCACTGTGGGCACTGATGGGGGGGGGCAATGTGTGTGGTTTTTTTACCTTTAGTAATCAGGGCACTGGTGATCAGTGCCCTGATTACATTGCTGTGTGTCCCCAGCGGCTGTCGGCTCCCCCTCCTTCCTTACACTGCAGTGTCTGTGAGGAAGGAGCGCCGGCGATGAGAGATGATCTCATATGTTTACATATGAGATCATCTCTCATTGGACGGCTTGATCACGTGGTGAATGGCCGCTGTGATTGGCCATTCACCACGATCTGTGATCGGCCGTGTCCCTTGGACACGGCCGACACAGATTCTCCCCGATGCGCGCTCGCGGGAGCGCGCGGGGAGACTCTTTCTGGGAGGCCGTTTAAAAACGGCCTCCCGAAAATTCAAGTCCGTATATAGGCTGTAGCGCGGATGGGAGGTAGTTAAAATTTAGAAATTTGCAGTAATCCTTGAGGTGCCCCTCGGATATATGATCAGATCACCTTACAATTACATTCTAAGTAGTTACTAAAGGCAAATTGGCTGTTCACCTTGCAAGGGATATCCCACTTTGCAAGGGAACTTTACCTCAACTTAGTGAATGTGGTGAAAATTCACTTTGCAAAAAATACTTAATCACGTTCAAAGAAAATGAGAAAAAAAAAACAGAAAAAACAAACAAACAAACAGTATTTTTGCTTGCACATGGTTGAATAATAGAAGTCAGCAGGGCTTCACCTCATTTACTAAGCTAGGGGGAAATTTCCTTGCAAAGTGAATAGCCTATTTGCCTTTAGTAAATAAAACCCTATGTTTCATGTTACAGATTTTGTTACACCTTCATAATCTGCTCACAAAAGCACGCTTTTCTACTTTAACCACCTCCCACCCGGCCATAGTATATATACGGCCTGGCGGGAGTCTCGTCCTTCTGAATGGACGTTCCGGAACGTCCTTCAGAAGGAGAGAGATCGCGCCGCCGCGGGCACGCGCCGCGGCGCGATCTCGATGTGCCTGTGTCCCTCGGACACAGAGCGACATCATTCGGCAGGAGGGCCCTGTGATTGGCCCTCCTGATCACATGACGGCTGTGTCCAATCACAGCCGTCATGTAATGTAAATAGAGCCGTTGTAACGGCTTCAATCTCTTCTCCTCACTGACAGATCCTGTCAGTGAGGAGATCAGAGGATCGTGCTGCTGCGGGGGTGATCAGTGAGTATTTCTAATTACTCACTGATCACAGGGGGGGTCTGTGCTGGTAATCAGAACATTGATTACCAGTGCAGCCCTGGGGGGAGGGGTGCCACTAAGCCACCAGGGATGCCCACCCATGACCACCAGGGATGCCCACTATGGCCACCAGGGATGGCAAGCAGGGCTCAGAGAGCCCCCCAGTGCCCTCCCTATCAGTGTTGCCCACCAATGGCATCTATCAGTGCTGCCCACCAGTGCCATTATTGCCATCTATCAGTGCCGCCCACCAGTGCCCATTATTGCCCACCAGTGCTGCCTATCAGTGCCCATCAGTGCCCCCCATCAGTGCCGATTAGTGCCACCCATCAGTGCCGATCAGTGCCGATCATTGCTGCCCAACAGTGCCACTATCAGTGCCCATCAGTGCCGCCAATCAGTGCCCATCAGTGCTGCCTATCGGTGCCCATCAGCGCTGCCTATCAGTGCCCACCAATGCTGCATATCAGTGCTATCTATCAGTGCCACATATCAGTGCCCATCAGTGCTGCATATCAGTGCTACCTATCAGTGCCCATCAGTGCTGCATATCAGTGCCACCCCATCAGTGCCACCCCATCAGTGTCTCCTCATCAGTGCCTGTCATTGCGGCATCATCAGTGCTCATCAGTGCAGGAAAAAACATATCTATTTACAAAATTTTATAACCTAAACAAAAAAACTTTTTTTTTTTTTCAAACTTTTCAGTCTTTTTTTATTTGTGCACCAAAAAAGAAAAAAACCTGACGGTGATCAAATACCACCAAAAGAAAGCTCTATTTGTGGGGAAAAAATGACACAAATTTGGTTTAGGTACAGCGTTGCATGACCGCGCAATTGTCATTCAAATTGCAACAGCGCTAAAAGCTGAAAATTGGTCTGGGAAGGAAGGGGGTTTAAGTGCCCAGTATTGAGGTGGTTAAAGCCCACAGATGCTGATTTCTAATTAGAACTCTCAAAGTAGAGGAAAGTTGCATGATTTGTTTATTGCATGATCTGCCTTTCCTTTTTTTATCACTATAAATGTATGATGTACATTAGTAAAACTGGAAAGCTGTCATTACAAAAATAAAAAGTGTGCAGGTAAGCATTTCTGACAAAGCTCGAATATTCCGCACTTTAAACAGATCAGCAAAATCTCTTCCAGGTACCTCACTTTTTGCCATGACAGGTTGCTATTCAAGCTTTATCTATTTAGTCATAAAAAGGTTTTTATTTTGTTACGATCATATGATGCTTGCTGAAGTGTGTTTTCTGAATACTGAGGAATGAATTCCGCCTCCCTTAAGGTAAATCAGGGAGTGCCCATCAATGTAAATAAGGGGAGCAGGGATTTCATTCTCCAGGGAAATTAATGCAATTTTCTTGTGCAGTATTTATATATATATTTTAATCGTACAGTACAGGACACGGCTTATTATTCATAGAGCCTGGGTTATAGGGTGGTACTTTCAGGTGATTAAATACTGGCAAAGCTTTTGAGGACATCTCCCCTGGATGTCCTCCTATAACCCTACCCCAGTCCTCAGTTTTTCTTGTGTCCTAGGCTGATGGAGAAAAAATGCAATTTTAGTCTGAAATTTAAGTCCTGATAGATCACATCAAGCTGGCTCTTTTTAGAAACATAGAAACATAGAATGTGTCAGCAGATAAGAACCATTTGGCCCATCTAGACTGCCCAATATATCTGAATCCTATGAATAGTCCCTGGCCCTATCTTATATGAAGGATAGCCTTATGCCTATCCCATGCATGCTTAAACTCCTTCACTGTATTTGCAGCTACCACTTCTGCAGGAAGGTTATTCCATGCATCCACTACTCTCTCAGTAAAGTAATACTTCCTCATATTACTTTTAAACCTTTGCCCCTCTAATTTAAAACTGTGTCCTCTTGTGGTAGTTTTTCTTCTTTTAAATATGCTCTCCTCCTTTACCGAGTTGATACCCTTTATGTATTTAAAAGTTTCTATCATATCCCCTCTGTCTCTTCTTTCTTCCAAGCTATACATGTTAAGGTCCTTTAACCTTTCCTGGTAAGTTTTTTCCTGCAATCCATGTACTAGTTTAGTAGCTCTTCTCTGAACTCTCTCTAGAGTATCTATATCCTTCTGGAGATATGGCCTCCAGTACTGCGCACAATACTCCAAGTGAGGTCTCACCAGTGTTCTGTACAGCGGCATAAGCACTTCTCTCTTTCTACTGCTTATACCTCTCCCTATACATCCAAGCATTCTGCTGGCATTTCGTGCTGCTCTATTACATTGTCTTCCCACCTTTAAGTCTTCTGAAATAATTACTCCTAAATCCCTTTCCTCAGATACTAAGGTCAGGACTGTGTCAAATATTCTATATTCTGCCCTTGGGTTTTTACGTCCCAGGTGCATTATCTTGCACTTATCCACATTAAATTTCAGTTGCCAGAGTTCTGACCATTCTTCTAGTTTTCCTAAATCCTTTTCCATTTTTGCAGGTATAGCTATGTAAAACCTTTAAAATAAGTGCCTATACTGTTTAAAATCCAGTAATGCATTGTTTCACCCAGCTTTGCACTTGCTCAACGGCTCTCTATTCTTGGTACTGTTTAAGATTTATTGTTGCTGAAGGGTGAAGAAACCAACAGGAATGACACAGAAAAGGAAAGAAAAGAAAAGAGCAGGAGAGGTGACAGGATAAACTCTGCTGCTAGGGAGACACGCAATAGTTAAACTTAGTCTGGCCATACATTGCGGTTTTCTTTCCTTCAACCACGGGTTGAAGAAAAGAAAATTCCTTGATTTACCCCATCAACACAGTCAGTATTAACAATAAACTGTACACAGTGGAAGTTTCACTACTTACTCAGTGCTCCTCACTCAGTGCTCCTCACAAAAGCAATGTCCATAGTCCATGTATAAAACTTACCAAATGGAAGATGGAATTAAGGGAAAGATACAAGGATCTAAATAACTCATGCAGCTCCTCCCAACAGATCTGGGAGTGATCTCCACAGGAGAGAAAGAGAGCAAACACGGAGTGCTGGAGTTGGTGAAACCGCAAGTGTGTTATGTTTATTTATTAAAGTTAGCATACTTGCATGTAAAATCTAGATTGACTGCATACAGAAACCAAGGCAGACCGGTAGTCGTAGGAAGATGAGCACACATAGGCAGCCGAACAAGACATGCAACAGTGTATGTGGCAGGGACGCCTAACACTGCCAAAGGTTGGCTGGCAAGCTGACAGTGTGTACGGCCACAACGAAAGAGGGACCAGCTGTCAAATCCAGCCACTGATGTCTGGGGTGGGCAGGGCCACTATGTGTTTCAGGGGCTCCAGCCTCTTTCTCCAGCAACCTGTGTACAGGGAAAAAACAGTATTTATGCAGAGCCAGCTAAGAAGGAAGGTGGTGAGGGGCAGAACTAGATAAAACTACATACACACAATAAATGAATGAATTACTACCACATACATGCAATAAATTAATTAATTACTAAGTGATTCATAAACACCAGGCCCCTTTTCCAGCCGTCTCTACCGGAGACTAATCTCGATATGCCTAGAAGAGACAGACATGGAAAGAAATAAAGATAACTCTGAAGCAGTATTAAACTTTTCACCCTCCGGATTCCATACACCTTATGATAGCTTCACACAATATGTTTGCCAGTGTTAATATGCTCTCTTCTACTGTGTGCAGAAGCATCAGCATTTCTGCACTTAATTCTCCTCTGGGTACAAAAAGACAAAGACATTCCATGTTCATGGACGAATAAAATGGGAAATCTTTGACAATTGGGTAAATCCAGAAAAGATTTTCGCCCCTTAAAGAATCATTGCTGAGGTTTATCCAGTAAGAGAAGAATATACAAAAACTGGTCTGTTCCAGTAGTAAACTGTGCCATCTCTGTATTAAACAAACCACTTACTGTACCAACTGAAGATGTTCCTTTTTTTAAGGACTCTGTTAATAGAAAGTTTGAAACACACGTAAAGACTCTCTTTACTCTCACAGGCCCAGCTCTGCAACCAACTTTTGATGCAATTTCTGTTTGGTAAACTCCAGCTAATTGGACTAGTGCAATAAACATCCGAGGCGACCCTAGTTTGCCTCTCTCTGGGTCACATACTGTATGTCCCAGAACTGTGGGTTCATTATGTGGATTCAGAGGGGTACATGATAGTTTTCCAAACACTATCCCATCATTGTTTTCTTCATTCAAACCAACCAAAATTTGCCAAAGGACAGTCAGATTTGCAGAACACCCTGAAGTGTCTCTCGTCCCAAGGAATAGTTCCAGTACCTCTACAGGACAAGTTCAAAGGTTCCTTTCTGTACCTTTTCATGGTACAAAAATCCAATAGAGGTATTCATCCTATTCTAGACCTTACGAATAACTCAAATTTCAAAATTTCACATGAATCAGCAAGGGCAAGGACATTGCCTCTTTGAGACAATGGGAATACTTGCCATTTTTATTTCAAGGTGTATCTCATTTCTGACCTCCCTTATATCACCTTGTGCTTCCTTTGGACTTGCAGTAAAAAAACAAAAAAACAAAACAAAAACTGGGTACCCATGTCCATGCAACTACTGAGAAGTGCAGTAAAGTGAAAAAAAAAAAGTAATGTTGAATTTTTGGTGTGCTGTTTAATGTGTCTTCACCCAGAGAATGCTGTAAATATTGCTATTGCAGGCTTATGATTTAGAATTTTTGCATATCAGTCAGTGGTGTACCCAGCATATCTGGCATCTGGAGCAAATTCTTCTCTAACCCCTCCTCCGCCATCCTAACCTTTTGGGACAGACCCCCCAGATTCCCTCTCCCATCCCAACTCTTCAGTAAACCTCCCCTACAGACCCTTCAAAGTACAGACCCCGTCCCCCACCCTAACCCCAAAGTGTACAGTCCTCTCTCCCAGCTTATCCTCTCTTTGCAGACTCTCAGTACAGTACAGTCCCTCAGTACAGTCCTCCTTCTCATCCTAACCCCCCCCCCCCAGTATTCTTCTAATCCTAACCCCCCAGTACAGACCCTCTAATACAGACCCCCTAGTACACACACTCCTCTTCTAGCCTAACCCCTCACTACAGTCCTCCCTCCCATCCTAAATGCTTAGTACAGATCTTCCAATACAGATCCCCCCTTCCAGCCTAAACTTCCAGTACAGACATCCCCCAGTACACCCCTTCCCCCAACCCTAATCTCCCAGAACAGACTTTCTTTTAATGTAGATCCCCTTATCGGAATAAGCGGCAGTTCAGAGCGAGGAAAAGGTCCTCCCCTCCGCCATATCATGTGACTGGAGCTGAAGAGGAGTTTCCCCTTGGCTCTGAATTGCCACAGTCAGACAGGAAAAAGTGGAACTGCATAATAATACTAGCCCTATACCGTCGCTTCTGCTATGCACTCCCAGTGTGCTGATACCCAGTATAAACTGCAGCCTACCCCCCCCCCCCCCTCCCAGGTGCACCACTGGTACTCATTGTATAGGTTTTTGTGCATTATAAATATACATACACCTTTTGCAATGTTCTATAACTGTGCTGTTTTGCTGCTTAAAGAGATATTGTGTAGGAAAAGACTTAGAGGTTTCATAGTCTCCATAGCCATCCCTGTAAATAGCACCTTTTAACGGTGCGTCTGATCAGTAATAGCATTTATTGACCATATGATCATTACATTTGTCAAATCTTTTTTTGCTATACAAAATATATTTTACCACCAGCTGCTTCTTCTCATGTGCAGTGTTTTCTTTACACCTAATTTACATATAGGAAAGTGAAATGCAACCTTGGAAGGATACTAGGCAGTGCCAGAAACATACTGAAAGCCACAGGTCTGTTTTGATCTGCAGTGTTCAAAGCACTTGTTTGAATAGACTTTTATATTGTTAGCAAGATCAGAAAAACGTCAATATATACTTCAGTATGAAAGTTCTTTAATGTGGTAAATCTCTGCCAGGAGCTTTTTTCATTATCATGGTATGAGACATGGTTTTTGATTTTTAGATGATTTCACTGCTGTTTTTTTAATTTGCTTCTTTAGCCTACTTAGAGAGTTGGCTGTCATCTTCTTTCTACTGAAATATTAGATTAGTATTGGAACTATTTTTGTGCAAACCCAGTTCTTTTCCCTAGAGTTGTAAATGGCAAACCTGTATAAATGGTTTTTTTTTTTTTTTTTTTTAAAGCCCTTATTACGTTTTAGATTTCCAAATATTTTAGGATTTATACAGATGGTAATACTGAACTGACGCATGTTACAGTAGTACATTGCACATGCTGAAATGAAGGTGCGTTGCCAAAATGAAAGGCACTGCACTGCGGATTCGTGAATTTGGCCTTAAACATACAAATCCATCCAATGAGGCTTACCCTAATATTGTGATTATTATGTACAGTTGAGTCTCTCTCTCAAGAGAGTGTATTTATAGGGCAGCGAATGTGACGTTCACAGAACATTCACTGCAGGTGAATCAATAACTATAAATTAACCACATCAGCCCCAGCAATGTAGTGGTATGTTGGGGGGGTTGAATCAGTTATTCCAGGACGATGCCTGCAGCTACAGGCATCATCTCGGTATATATAATATATATATATATATATATATATATATATATATATATATATTTTTTTTTTTTTTTTTTTCAGCCAACGATGGGCTTTTGTAAAATCGATCATAGTGGCTTATTAGCCCCCTTCCGGACTCTCCCTTCCCACCAGGGAGCCCAGGACTGAAGCCAGCGGGTTCCACCGGCTGACCATAGAGATGACCTAGGACTGGAATGTCCACGATCGTCATTATGGTCTAAGAAACCAGAAGCGGCAAGTATTTTGCCACTTCTGGTTTTGTCAAATGTAAACAAGCCATTAGTAGCTTGAGAAAACATCAGAGCAAACCAATCTTAATTTGATCTGATGCTTTTAAGGGTAGAGGAGAGTACCTGTTACTGCCCATGCTATCACAAGGGATGCTGTTACCAAAAGATACAAAGTAACCGGTCAGCTTCTAACGTCTGCTTTTAGCAAATAAAGTGATTGTAATGTCTTGTTTTTGTTAAAAATAACAAACATGTTATACTTACCAACTCTATTCAGTAGTTTTGCACAGAGCAGCAGAGATCCTCCTCTTCTCGGGTCCTTCGTTGCTGCCCCTGCCTCAGATTGAGTGCCCCCACAGCAAGCAGCTTGCTATGGAGGCACCTGAGCCGAGCCGCAGCTCCATGTGTCCACTAAGACAAGGAACTGCAGCCTGGCCCCATCTCTCTTCTCATTGGCTCACTGAATTTGATTGACAGCAGTGGGAGCCAGTGGAAGCATGCTGCCATCTCAGCCAATGAGGAAGGAGAGTCTTGGGCAGCCGAGACACTCCTGCAATATCGCTGGATCGAGATAGGCTCAGCTAAGTATTAGGGGAAACCTAAAAATTGGGGAATTGTTTTAGAAATTCACAACACCATTTGTCTACAACACATTGTTGGTGGTCTGACTATTAACCCATGCGTAAACAGACGGGTATAGGGGGGGGGGGGGGGGGCTGAGGAGGGCTGCTGCACACAGTTGTTTTTTTTTTTCTCTTAATGCATAGAATGCCACTTTGATAATAAAACCTAGAAACTGATTGGTTACTTTGCATGGCTGTACCAGATTCTGGGATCCATTCACAGTTATTTTCCTCCTAAAATCTGAGATAAAATAACTCATAGCTTTTTTCAAACTTTTTTTGCAATTCACAACAAAATGCTACTAAATGAATGCATGAGTTATTTCATCAAAATAGGTGAGGTATTTTACTTAAAAAAAAAAACAAAAACAATTTGGTATTTTAGCTCATGATATCCAGTGGAATGAATACAGTGGAGAAGGATTAAAACCCGTCAGTTTTTAGTGCTAAGAGGCAAAATGGTTTAAACCCTACAAAAATGGCAACTCACTAAGTCAGTGTGGTCCCTGCAGCAAATCTAATAATACAAAAGAAAAAAAGCTGGGTAAATACAAAATATCTTTTATAAATGACAAATATTAAATAAAAATAGTATCAAAAATCACAAATACCCTGCTTCCACCAATAAAAAACACAACATTGCCATCTGGGAGATTTCCCTTCACTTCTGTCCCATAGCCAAAATGGGAAGTGAGAGGAAATCCCTACAAATTAAAATAATCCCTTGAGGACCACCATGTCACCAGAACCAGCGTACCCATTGGAAGATTTCCCCTCTACTACTTTTTGGGGACAACCCAAAATTTGGGATTTTCTATCACTTTTAATGATAACAGTACACAGGACAAATAGAGAGGATGGATTTCTCTAACTGGAATACAGACGCCAATAAAAACCTGACAGGGGGATGTAATCTATCTCCACTCTATCATTCTGCAAAATGCCTTATATACAGTGCCGCTGGGCGCTCACATGACCTGCAGGCACTCTCCTTGCCCGATCTGAGCACTACAGCGAGAGGGCCTGAGATTTCCCACTGATGTCAGCCAGAAGGACAGGAGGAGAGCAGTGGGAGGTATTTTAAAAATACACAGCTACTGCACATAATATTTTTCTGTAATAGAGGGAATTACAGGATTTCTCAGTTGTAATATTACAGCTATAGTGGCGGGAGGGGGGAGGAGATGGATAACACAAAGACTCCCGAGCTGAAAAGCAGGGAGAGAGGGGGACAGAGGATAGACTGCGGGATGACGGAGGCATGTAACCTGACCACGGTAGTCAGGGATCAGCAGCTAGGTTACCATGGTCAACCCACTATAGGGGACACAGGAACAGGCAGGATTAGCCAGGTTTTTTAGAACACAGAGAGGGACAAATGACACAGCAGAAAGCACTATGCTATGTATCATGCCTTTAAAAGATCAGGATCTTTTTTTTTTTTTTTTTTTAGGTCTACAAGCACTTTAACAATCATTTTTCATAGCAAAGTTGTTTTAAAGCTCTGCTTTAGGATATACAGGGAATTGTTTTCTCCTTGTAAGAAATACATTAGTGGAAAAAACATGTTTTTTGCTATAGAACCACTTTTTGGGTTTGAGTTCACACTAATCTTCAAGACCAGGGGTTTTCACCTATACTAGGACCTCAGAAGGTTGTGATGGAAAGGGTTTGAAGCGCTTTTAAACCCAAAAGCAAACATTTATTATATTTCAGCTTACTAGTTCTTAGTGATAGCTGCATTAGTTTTCTTTTTTTCGAAAACATACCCTGTGTCAGTTACAAGGATGAGGCAGACCATTCAACACTGGCAGGAGTGCTTACAATGATAAGCTTTTATTTATATAAAATGTTTATCCCAAAAGGAAAGCAAAATTGAACTGTAACTGTTTACAGTGTGAGCTGGGGTTTTGGCTTTAATTTGTTAGTGTGTGTGTTGCTATGGGTATTTAGTGGACCTTGCTAAGGCCAGGCAAGTTCATTTTTTTTTTATATTAAAATTGCCTTTATTGTGGCTAGTTTGCCGCCGCCTTATTTTTAGGATTTGGAACTAGCTGGTACTAATGGAAGCCATGTGGCACAAAAGCATAACTGTAAGCATTACGGCTTGTGGAAGAGCAGTCTGATGTTCATATCACTTCAGCTGAAGAGGAAATGAAATGGGCAACTGTTTATGAATTCAACTGAAATAAGCCTACTTAGCCTAGGATATGATGTGTTAAATAATACAGACTTACTAATGGCTTGGGTGAAAAGAATATTGGAAATTAACTTTACTTGGTCTCAAGCACGGTCTCTTGGAAATAATGCATGGAGGATAGTATTATTAACTGAATGTGATGACTTGCAGCAAAGTAGAATCAAGGCAGGCATCTGAATTTTACCAGAGGTCACAATCACTTTATAGAATATTTAATATCTGAATTATTTATCGCTGAAAAGTAGGACAGAGTGGGAAAAGAAGAGAGGAAAAAATATTTGATTTGTTAAGTTATGAGGTCAGAAACATTTCAGAACATATCATTAACATATTGTATTGTGGCTATGTTGTTAAAAATATATATATATATTGAATTTACTAATAGCTACGTAGCACCATCTGTGATTTTATCATTTTAAAATGGCCAGCTCTGCAAATCTATGTTTTTCTTTTTTATTTAACCAGTTCTGGACCGAAAGGATTTGCCCACTTATAATGACCAGGCCATTTTTTGCGATTCGGTACTGCGTTACTTAACCACTTCCCCACTGCTCACTGTGCTGCTACTGCGGCACAGTGGCTCGTTATCGTCTGGCGACGTAGGTCTACGTCACCAGACATTACCCTTTCTCGGCGGCGCGCTCCCGCTGTTTTCAGTCAAAGCGGGAGTCGGGCCAGGGGAGGAGTGGCGGCGATCGCCGCTGCTCTTCCCCGATCGTCGGTGAATCTAGTTTGGAGATCCGCCCGCTTGTGTAAACAGAGCGGGCGGATCTCCTAAGTGACAGGCAGGGTCAGATTGCAGGGTTCAGCATAGCTGAACCTGAGATCTGTCCCTGTGTCACTCAGTCACCTCCCCCCCCCACACGTTAGTAAGCATCAGGCATACATTAACCCCTCCGTCTCCAATAAAATTAACCCCTTCCCTGCCAGTGTCATTTTTACAGTAACAGTGCATATATATAGCACTGATTACTGCAGTAATGTCACTGGTACCCCCAAAAGTGTCAAAAATGTCAGTCAAGGGTCCAATCTGTCCGCCGCAATGTCGCAGTCCCGCAAAAAAAATCGCAGATCGCCGCCATTACGCGTTAAAAAAAAAAACACCAAAAAGGACAAAAATCTTTCCCTTTGTTAGTAAACGCAATAACTTTTGCGCAAACCAATCAAAATATACGCTTATTCTGATTTTTTTTTACCAAACATAGGTAGCAGAAAACAAATTGGCCAAAAATTTAAAAAAAATTAGATTTTTACATTTTTTTGGGGGGGAATTTCATATAAAAAAATGTTAAAAATATTGTTATTTTTTCAAAATAAACGCTCTTTTTTTGTTTATAGCGCAAAAAGTAAAAATCGCACAGGTGATCAAATACCACCAAAAGAAAGCTCTGTTTGTGGGAAAAAGACGTAAATTTTGGTTGGGTACGGTGTCGCACGACCGCGCAATTGTCAGTTAAAGTCGCACAGTGCCGAAACGCAAAAAGTGGCCCAGACGTAAGACAGCAAAATCCTCTAGTGGTAAAGTGGTTAAACGAAAAATTGCGTGGTCGTGCGACACTGTACCCAAATAAAATTGATGTAATTCCCCCCCCCCCCCACAAATAGAGCTTTCTTTTGGTGGTATTTGATCACCTGTGCGATTTTTATTTTTTACGTTATAAAAAAAAAAAAAGCGAGTTCTGAAAAAATGTATATATTTTTCACATTCTGCTATATACCACCCCCCAAAAAAAATTAAAAATCTAAATGTTTCATCCTTTTAGGCCAATTTGTTTTCTGCTACATATTTTTGGTAAAACAAAATCGTAATAAGCGTATTTCGATTGGTTTGCGCAAAAGTTATCGCGTATACAAACTAGGGGAAAGATTTGTCATTTTTATTTATTTATTTTGTTTTACTAGTAATGGCGGCGATCTGCGATTTTTAGCGGGACTGCGACATTCCCTGTCATTTTTGACACTTTTGTGGGGACCAGTGACATTACTACAGTAATCAGTGCTAAAAATATGCACTGTAATAATGACACTGGCAGGGAAGGGGGTTAACCTAGGGGTGATCAAATGGTTAAGTGTGATCCTAGGGGAGTGTTATCTAACTGTGGGGGGGGGGGGGACTTGTGAAATGGCTTGCCTTTTTGAGGAGGGGGGAGCAGGTACCTCATTTTGACAGGCATCCGCTCTCACTTCCACTCGGGCCAGCTAGGGCCACAGTTCCCAGAAGATTGCCTGGCCATTCAGGATGCGCATGCGCAGTGCACACCCGGCTGTGTAGCTGTAATCTGTTCAAAGCTGGTGCCCACACTAGTGATGCCGGCGTCGGGGGGACCTGAGGGAGAGAACCGAGGCTTTGGGCAGCCGCATCGCAGGATTGTCGGACAAGTGAGTGTGTGTTTATTAAAGGTTAGCAGCTACACTTTTAGTAGCTGCTGACTTTTAATAAACACAGAAATGGCTGGAACGCGGGTCAATTACATGCAAAACGCAATCTGCTGCGTTGGAAAAAAATAGTCCCTAAGCCTTTCCAAAAAAAAACACACCGGCTCAAAACGCACAGATGTAAACTATATCCATTGGAAACCATATTAAATGGACTTTAGTGCGTTTCTGCAAAATGCACTAAAAACGCATAGGTGTGAACCAAGGATCACACTCTGAACTATGCTGAGAATAGTGAGATGAACCGAGCCTCAAAGCAAGCAGCCTGCTCTGCTGTCTTAACTAACCCGAGATGTCTTGGGAATCCACACCTATATAAAAGGTTTTCAAAACAAAGACTATATAGAGATTTATAGTGAAAACAGATACAGATCAACAATTAAAAAAAAAAGGTGTCAACTTAAAAGGTGAAGTTGACCAAAAAATAATTATAACTTCTCTTACCACAGCAGTCACCTATGTTAGGTATTTAATGTTATGTTTGTGCTGACCCAAAGCCTGTATTGCTTTCCTTTTAAATATGGCCCTTTGATGGAACCTAGTTAACGAATGCACATCATTATTCTCTTTACCTCCATATTATTAAAATACTATTGGATGTATATAATTGCTGTAAAATAGATCAGTGTACACTGCACATTTTTGTTCTATACACAGAAAATCATTGATGCAAAAGACCTATACCAGGGGTCTTTAAACTATGACCCTCCAGTTAGTTAGGAACTACAATTCCCATCATGCCTAGTCATGTCTGTGAATGTCAGAGTTCTATAATGGCTCATGGGATGTGTAGTTCCACAACAGCTGGAGGCCTGTAGTTTGAGGATCCCTGACCTTTACTAACCTATATTAACCAGAAGATTTCCCCCCTTAATGACCAGGCCATTTTTTGCAATTCAGCACTGCATTATTTTAACGGACAATTGTGCAAACGTATGACACTACCAAAACAAAATTGATGTCCTTTTTCCCCCACAAATAGAGCTTTCTTTTGGTGGTATTTGATCACCTGTGTGATTTTTATTTTTTTACGCTATAAACAAAAAAGTGCGACCATTCTGAAAAAAAAAAAACCAAAAAAAAAACAATATCTTTTCACATTCTGCTATAGAACATTCCCAATAAAACAAAATGTAAAAATCAAAATGTTTCATAGTTTTTTATGCCAATTTGTATCCTGCTACATATGTTTGGTAAAAAAAAAAATCCCAATAAGCGTATTTTGATTGGTTTTCTCAAAAGTTATCGCATCTACAAACTAGGGGAAAGATTTATATTATTTTTATTTATATTTATTTTTTTACTAGTAATGGCGGCGATTTGCGATTTATAGTGGGACTCCAACATTGAGGCGGACAGATCAGACCACTAACTGACATTTTTGACACTTTTTGGTGCACCAGTGACATTACTACAGTAATCAGTGCTAAAAATATGTACTGTTACTGTAATAATGACACTGGCAGGGAAGGGGTTAACCCAGAGGCGATCAAAGGGTTAAGTGTGAGCATAGGGGGTGTTTTCTAACTGTGAGGGTCATGGGCTTGTGGAATCAACACAGAGACCTGTGATCCTAAATAGGAGGATCACAGGTGCTCTGTGTTCATTCCAGGGAGAAAAACAGTCTGCTGTGTTTACAACAGCAGACCGTTGTTGTCTCTCCATGAGGAGCGATCATGGGTGCCCGGCGGCAGTCACGGCTGCCGGCCCCTTGGATCGGCTTCCCCGCTGCCTAATGGGGGCACACACGCGTCCCCGGGAGCGTTCCTGCGAACCTACGTACCTATACGCCAGTTCGCGCAGCCGAGCCAGCCTGCTCCACTATACTAGCGGAGGGAGGTCGGTAAGTGGTTAATGGCTAGGGAAGAAAAAAAAAAACTTTGAGTTTTAAAAAAGGAAAGAGAAATACTTTTAGCTTATCATTCTATATCTCAGTCTTTCATGATGATTGTTTGCAAATCACGCCTAACCAAATTTATAGTATTTGTATATAAATTTATGTTCTAAGACATCTTTTTATTATACAGTCTTCTTTCCTTATTATAGATTGACAACACTAACAATTGACTAACAGAAGGTCCACACCATACCTCAATGCTAGCAGTGATTGTACCCAATATATATGATTTGTACATCTTAAAAGGACAATGGATATTTTCACCTGTCACCGATTTCATGACAGGAGAAATTGTTGTGGTGGAAAATTTCCAGTTCAGAGGCACTTGGATGGATTATGCTGTTAGAAGCACTCTTCTGAATATCTATTGAATATGAATTTCTTGGATAAAAAGAATGCTTTATTCATAGATACTTAGACATAATTCAACTTAATCTGAAATGGATTGAGATTACTAAAATATTGTCACACTGATCTTCTGGGGAAAATGGTATGACGTTTTTTGACTTCGATTGAATCTTTAACAAGTTTTAGGTTTTCTTCAATTGCATAATGCAGCTTATTAAAGATTGACTTTAGCTTTGTTATGTCTCTCTTACATTTATGTTTACATAAAAGATTTTTTATTCATGTTAAAAGCATTGGCATTATGCCCCGTACACACGTTCCCGATAATCGGACAACTCAGACCCCGTTTACACTGGGGCGACGCTACTTGCGCACCGCGACCTTGGAGCGGCCGGCACGGACTTCATATCATTGAAGTCAATGCAGGTCGCTCCAGGTCGCCCCAAAGAAGCTCCGGACCCTTTTTCTAAGTCGGAGCGACTTTTTTTCGCTCCTATTAGCACGGGTCCACAGCTTCTCTATGGCAGGCGACCTACGGCGACCTGTCAGGCGACCAGGTCGCCTGATAGGTCGCCCCAGTGTGAACGGGGTCTTATCGTTCACATTTTGTTGCATGTTACTAATATCGAATTCAACAATGCGTGCAAACCGTATGATTTTTGTCGTACGATTCTGGAAAAGCTTCCTGGTTGCTTAGCTATGTATCAGATGGTGCAAAGCAAAACAATGGCAGCCAGGCTTTTTCGGGGCTATTTTAGTGTTTCTGAGCATGCGCGGCCTTTGTCGATTGACTTTTAGCGTACGCATACTGTACTGACGAAACGATTATCGTTCGAGAAGATGTCGTACGACAGAAGTTTTCCTGTTTGTCCCTTCGGATTTTGTTGGACCAACTGTCGTGATCGGCTGTCGAAAGCTGTGTACTAACGATCAGATTATCGTGAGATCAGGTCGAAAGCGAGTTTTATCATACGATTATCGGAACGTGTGTATGGGGCATTACTTTTGAAGAACAGATAGGATTCAATTAAGCATCTGGGATCTGTTCAGCTTTTTTTTTATTTTTGTATTTTTTTGCTTCAGGCTCCATTCCCACCTGAGCAGAGTGACTTTCAGGCTCCATTCACACCTGAGCAGAGTGACTTTCAGGCTCCATTCACACCTGAGCAGTGACTTTCAGGCTCCATTCACACCTGAGCAGAGTGACTTTCAGGCCCCATTCACACCTGAGCAGAGTGACTTTCAGGCCCCATTCACACCTGAGCAGAGTGACTTTCAGGCTCCATTCACACCTGAGCAGAGTGACTTTCAGGCCCCATTCACACCTGAGCAGAGTGACTTTCAGGCCCCATTCACACCTGAGCAGAGTGACTTTCAGGCTCCATTCCCACCTGAGCAGAGTGACTTTCAGGCTCCATTCACATCTTTTAAGCTTTTTTTGCAGCTTTTTACAAGTTTTTTTAAAGCATTTTAGTAGTGTATTACAAGCGTTTCACAGCTTCAGGCATTTTTGTTTACCAATAGAAAGCACTAGGGGGAGGGGAGGGAGAGAAAATTACGGGTGGAGAGCTGCTATTTCAGCAGAAAAACACTAAAAAAAAGCTCACAATTCACACCTGAGCGTATCGACTTACTGGTATTTTTCAGGCATTTTTTAAGCTTTTTTTGCAGATTTTTACAAGCTTTTTGAAAGAGTTTTAAAAGTGCATTACAAGTCTTTTTTACAGCTTCAGGCATTTTTGTTTAGCCAATAGAAAGCATTAGGGGGAGGAGAGTGAGAAGAAATTAGGGATGGAGAGCTGCTTTGAGCTTTTTACAAGCATTTTACAAGTGTTTTATGAACATTTTTCTTCTCAAGTCAGGCGTTTCTATTGACGTCTATGGGGCCCAAAACGTTTGTAATCTGCCAAAAAGAAGCTCATGTACTTTTTTGAGCTTCAGGCAACAGAACACTCAGATGTGAACAGGGGCCATTGAAATGAATGGGATTTTACTTGTTGGGCTTTTTGGAGCTTCAGAGCTGAACGTTTTACAAGCTGAAAAGCATTCAGGTGTAAACAGGGTCTTAGGCTTTTTTTATTTGAGAGTTTTTGAGCGTTTTTAGAAGCGTATTACAAGTTTTTTTACAGCTTCAGTTGTTTTTGTTAAGCCAATAGAAATCACTAGAGGGAGGAGAGGTGGAAAAGAGATGCTGTTTGAGCAGAAAACGCACGACAAAATGCTTCTAAAATGCTCATGTCGCACATTTTCCAGCATTCCCATTGAAGTCTATGGGGGTCCAATCTGCCAAAAAGAAGTTCATGTTTTTTTTGGGCGACAGACATTTTGCTTTAGGCGACAGAACGCTCAGATGTTGAAATTGAAATCAATGGGATTCGGCTTGTTGAGCATTTTAGAACTACAAGCTTCCAGCAGAAAATTGCTCAGGTGTGAAAAGGGCCACAAAAATTACTGAATAATAAAATGGAGAGTAAGGGCCCTTTCACACTGCTCTGTAGAAAAATCGCAGTTAAAACACATGCTTTTTTACTGTGATTTTGCTGTTTTAGATGCTTTTACTGTGTGTTTCTGATGCATTTTTGCATTGCCTGCATCTGTGAAAAATGGATATATGTTCACATATATGCTTTTTTCAGCCTCTGCGTTTCTGGAAAGGGTCAGGGACTTTTTTTTTTTTTAAAGCAAAACGGTGAATTTTTGGTGGAATTAACTTAAATTAAGAAGTGTCAGAAAAACGTGTAGTGCATTTTGCCACAATTTGCATTTTTTTTACCCACCCAACAACATATTGGCCAAAAAAAAAGCGTTAAAAAATGCTTAACTCATCAAAAAACGCAAAAGCGCAAAATTACCCAGCAAAAAAGCAATACAGAAATGGATCAAGCGCAAACTGCATAGGTGTGAACCAAGCCTAAGACAAAGAGAGGATGAGATAAAAGAGGGAAGGCAAATAAAGAGAGAGATTGAGGGAGATAGAACCAGGGAGAAAGAAAATAAGATGGAGGGAAATAAAAAGAAAGACTGGAGGAGAAAGAAGGGGAGATAAAAAAAGGCACATAGCGTGGAGGAGAAAAAAATTCTTTTTTTTTTTCTTTTAATATGCATTTTGCATTCCCATACTTTTATTGTTTGAGCATACATTTTTTTTTTTTTTTTTACTGTTGGAGTAAGGAGAATTTTGTAAGAATTTACCAGGCCCTGGCCTCACTAAAGCTGAGAGCCTGGAAAATCAAACAAGTTTAAAAAGCCACCATCTCACCTTTTTTCCTTTCCTTTGCTCACTAATAATAGTGGAATTAGTAGTGGAGTGGGTAATGCTAGTTTTAAAATGTTTTAATTGCCTAATAAAGTCGGCAGACACATGCTTCATTGCATATGGAGTTATATCAAACAAAGTTGTACTTCGTGTCCCCTGAGATGTTCTTGCTCACTACGCTAGCTTATGATTGGCTGGCAGGGAAAAGCAGGGATATTGCAAATGTAAAAGGATGCCAGACATGTCTTTTGTCACGCAACACTGGGAAACATCTCGACTTTGTTTCTCCTCTATTGCTCTCAGCACATATCCTTGTCTACATACATTGTGATTTGGACTGCTGGCACTGAATCAATCAAGTATGCAAGCAAAATGTAGGTTTGTTTTCATCATGAAGTGTTTATTCTTTAAATTTCATCATGAAGTGTTTATTCTTTAATTTCCTTAAGGGCTCTTTCACACGGCCGCTCCGTGTGAAAGCTCCGCTGCGGGACTTTTTTTTTTTTTCACGGAGCGGATGACATTTGTGTCATCCGCTCCGTGTGTCCGCATATCATCCCATCTGTTTGCGGATGATATGCGGACATAATGTAAGTCTATGGACATTGCGGATGTCAGCGGATGACACCGCTGACATCCGATTTTCCTTCCTTAATGTTTTTTACACGGAAGAAAAATAGGGTTCTGTTCCGTTCCAAAAAACGGAACAGAACTGAAAGGAAGAAAATCGGATGTCAGCGAATGGTATTCCGCCTACATCCGCAATGCCATTGACTTACATTATGTCCGCAAATCATCCGCAAAAAAATAGGATGATTTGCGGACAAGCGGAGCGGCCGTGTGAAAGAGCCCTAAGGTGCATGTAAACCTTCACATACACAGAGATTAAACCAATCTCTCTACATAAGTTTTATTTGTATATCTGATGTCTTTCAACACTGTGTAGAATGTGAACATTGTGTTAGGAGTTTATCTTCCCGTTAAAGCACTGGGCGTGGAGTCTTGGCATACACTGTGTGACAGCTGATTGGAGGAAAGGCACACACCTCCCCTCCACATAGGCAAAGGAAGGAAGAAACATGCAGAGTTGTGTTGTGAGTAGACCTGCTCTCTGCTAATCTATCTCTATGCAACCACCTTGACACAAATGTCCAGCTGCTTTTATCTCCTGTGTCGGAGAACTTGTCAGAAGTTATTCTGATAACAGAGGAACGGATCAGCAGAAAGACATGGGACTTAGGGCTTTAGAGAGAGAAGTAAACACTACAGATATATGTGCCCAGGTCAAATTTTATGAATAAGGTTTACATCCACTTTAATGCACATGATTTCTCATTCACATGTACTGTTTTTAGCTAAGTTTGTTGAAGCAGTGGTATAGTGACAGGATAATATATTTATAATGGTAAAACCAAAAGACTTACAAACTTCTCTTTTCATCTGTTGCCTCTCCCGGGAGTCGCACTCCTGATTGGCTTTTGGCCGCAGCGGGAGCCATTAACCGTTCCCAGCCAGTGAGCCAATCAGGAGACGAGGTGGCCACTGTGGCTCCGTGTGTGAACAGACACACAGAGCCGCTGATTGCAAGCTGCTTGCTGTGGGGGCAACCAGCAGGAGGTAGGAGCAAGGAGTGCTGGCGTGGGATCCGAGAAGAGGAAAATCCGGGCTGCTCTGTGCAAAACCATTGCACAGAGCAGGTAAGTATAAAATGTTTGTTATTTAAAAAAACAAAAAAAAAAACAAAAGAAGACTTTACAATTTCTTTAAACCTTTAGGCTGCATTCACACTTGAGCGTAGCGTTTTTTACCGCGATTTTACCGCGATTTTTACCGCGATTTTTACCGCGATTTTACCGCGATTTTTTCAGGCGTTTTTCATTGACATCTATCAAAAACGCTGGTAATCAGCCCAAAAAGAAGCTCATGTACTTTTTTCAGCTACAGGCGTTTTGCAAAACGCTTAGATGTGAACAGGGGCCATTTAAATGAATGGGGTTTTACTTGTTGGGCGTTTTGGAAGTGTTTCTTTTGAGCGTTTTTGGAGCTGAAAACGCCCAGGTGTGAATGGAGCCTAAAAAAGGTTGTAAAGCAAGGAGGTAGATTGGTGGCTACGGTCCCTGTCACTAGAACAGAAAGTGAAAGAAAATATGACAATCATTACGACAGTGCAATAAATACTAGACATGACTTATTGTTATTATTATACAGGATTTATATAGCGCCGACAGTTTGCGCAGCGCTTTACAATAAGAGGGAAGACAATACAATTCAATACAGGAGGAATTAGAGGGCCCTGCTCGTTAGAGCTTACAATCTAGAATTTTTTCTGACATATGTTGAAGTGACATACCTTAAAATCAGTATTTTTAATATTATTTTAATAAAAAAAATCTAAGTACCTTTTTCTTAACTGATATACAGCAATCACATGATCCAGATCTTTCCCAGCCTGTCTGCAGGGAAACATAAGCAGGAGGAGCTTCTAGTCCTTTGCTGCTGGTCATGTATTCAAAGTAAAAAAAAAACAACAAAAAAAAAAAAAAACAGACTTTGGAATAAAGAGTAAAAATAAATAATTATTATCAATAAACTGTTTTAAACTATCATACAAGTATATATTTGAAATCAAATCTTTTTTTATTTTTTGGCAGTAACACAGTGTTTTACAGATTTCTGCCAGCCATAGGCTGGGTCATGCCCTTCCAGCCTGTGTCTTAGAATAAGAGGGAGATGAAGCTGTTAGTCTACATGTAATATCCCGCCCCCATTATGTATAGCTGATTAGTGGGCATGGAGGAGGAGGGAGGGAGTGGGCTGTCATTTACCATTATGTATATGCCCACGTGTATGACTGTATGGGCTGCTCAGATGTAATAGTGAGGAAATGCTCAGCATAGAAAATCACTGAAAACTGAGCATGTGCAGAGTTGCCACTACAGCTGCAAAATCTGTAGCTGAATTGGGGACTTGGACAGAAGGCGGCGATAGAGAGCAGCAAAATCAACCAGCTTTTTTGCAGAATACAGAAAAGGAATCTCATAGTGACTTAGTAAGTGTGAACAGCATGTAATATAGCATTTATTAATAGTTTTTTTTATGACCTTTTCAGTATACAGCAGCAAGTTAACCTTACAGCTTTGGACATGAATAGTACTGTGGAATTATTTAGATAAATAATTCTAAAAAGAAATATCAATGTCTGTTTTTGTGGTGTGAAAAATGTTGACATATTATTGATAATGGTAAGATTTTCGCACTGTGGCTGACACATTTCTGAAAAATACACTTCGCTCCCGCTCCAACATTGACCTGGCTCAGGGCTTCAACAGAAGTATAAAGAGAAGCACCCATTTGTTTAAATCCAGGGGTTACAAACATTTTGATTTAATGGGGCTTTCTGTCTTTATAAAATATTGAAAAGACATCTAGACTTCCCCAGCATCTAAGCATTTCTGTTAATAGTATTAAAATAATGGAACATAAAAGCATTTAAATATATTTTCAAACTTTGGAATTGCAGTGAATTCCAGATGCAGCCTCCCATTTGGTTTACTAGAGCAATCGATCTTTATAATGCTTTTGTGCCTCATTCGAATTGCAGAATCCGAGATTTGCATTCAGTGGCTCAGAAGAAGCAGCTGGAGAAAGAGTGGCTTCATTAATTAGTGCCGCAAGAAATCATTGTCTAACAAGCCCGCTCGCCATCTCAGTTGTTGACTTGAACAAACAGATTAGTACAATATTTCCAATTTTCTCTCACATATTTCTTAACAATGACCTTCTAATGTGTGCAATGTTGTCATTTTGTCTATGCGGGTGCATTTAATTGCTCTATCACGATACAGAAAATATACCATTAAATGGTGTATAATCTACAGTTGTGAAAAGTTTCTTAACACGTAGGATGTTTTTCTATTTCTGCATCAATGGCAACTAATCTCCATCAGATTCATTAGAATAAAGATTCTTATTTTACAAATGACACACACAACATATAAAATGCTAGATTCTCTAAAGGTTTATTAAAGCGGTATTAAACCCAAAATATCCATCCCAGGCATTGGAAAGAAGTGACACTTGTAATACCCCCCTCTTCTGCAGTACGAAACTGTAGTCAGTGGACGCTTACATTAAGGCCTCATGCACACTGGACGTTTTTACAGCTGCTGTTTTTGGTGTCAGTTGTTTTTTTTTTCTGCAGCCAATAAACTCCCCATCATGTTATCCTATGTGTCTATGCACACATAGGCTGTTATCAGCATTTTTTTGGCAGGGGCAGTTTCTGGCTGTAAAAAAACCCCCCAAAAACTAGTGGGTTTTGAGTGGCGTTTTTCAGCTGTAAAAACGCTCTAAGGGGGCACCTTTGGATAGGGCCATTTTTAGTCTTGTGGGGGGTAGTGTTAGATGAACTAGCAGATTTAAATACACTAAGGCTGGGTTCACATATATGCATATTGGACGCAGGTTTCCCCGCATCTAATTCGCATGCCAGGCGATTGTGACCGGCTCTCAATTGAGCCGGTTCACACAGGTCGGGGGCAGCCAGGTACCGTTGCAGAAGGGTCCTGGGCATCTTTGAGTCTAGTTCTGGTGCCAATTCAGGCAAAAATTTGGACCTGAATCTCACCTGAACTGGTGAACAGACACGCACCGCACCCCAGGCACAAACCCGCGGCTGCACATATGTGAGCCCGGCCTAACACATTGAAGCCAAACTCCTGCTTACACTTTGAGTAGTTACAGCAAACTGTTTTTTGTTTCCTTTTGGGATAAAGGTTTTATATAAATAAAAGCTGATCATTGTAAGCACCCTTGCCAGTGTTATATGGTTTGTCCCATCCCCTCAACTGCTACATCTGCAAGACATTTCGTTCTTTTGAGAAACAACAGAGTTAGTGGCTAGATCACAGGGTGAAAATAGAAGAAATAAAGCCTTAAAAAAAGGAAACAAATGCAGCCATCACATCTAAGAATTGGTAAGCTGCACCATAATAAATGTTTGCTTTTCGGTTTGAAGCAAAAGCAAACCCAAACCTGGGGAGCTCAGGGTGAACTATAAAGAGCTCCACTTACTGATTGTTTCTGTTGGTCAAAATAGCAATATTTGCACATATCTTTGGCTGTCTATATCTCTGGATCTCACTAATTGTTTTGACATATACATGTTTTCTACTCCGTTTAATTGTTTAAGTGTTTGACAGGGTTACATGTGCTTCTTGTAGCTGCTGAAGAGATTTGTGCCACATTTACTTGGCCTTGATGCTGTTAAAGTGCAAAGGTATTACAGACCATGCAAATCTTGTTTAAGTGGCCTGCTTCAGAACACTACACAGCATTTCAAATGGTTTGAGGTCAGAACTCTGACTTCCCCATTCTAAAATCCCCATTTTATTTTGTTTTAGCCTTTGTATTATTAAAAGTCATATTAACACTTCAGTTTTCACACTTAAAGCTGATTTAAAGCTGTACTCCAGGAATTCAGCTGCCCTGTAAAAAGTGAAGGCACACCATGAGTTAAGTCCATGACCACTCCTGGGCTTATCTCTGTTCTTTACATCAGACAGGTTTATAGAAATCTCGCTGTAGTTCCAGGAGCCTGGCATTGGACTCTCTGTTCTCAGCTCCTTCAACAGTAGAGTCACTACAGGTGCTATGCCTACCCTTCCCAACCTCCTGCCCAATCGCGAAATCCTTTGCATTATATAAGCTCATTTACAAAATACAAAGGCTTCTGTGAATGGGCAGCAGAGGGGAGGGGTGGGCATAGCTGCTCTCACACCCCGTCAGCTAAAAAAAAAACATCTGTTAACCCTGTTTCCTGGAATTTAGCTATAAAAGTTAAGTATGCAGCTTCTTTAACGTTAACTTCTTTAACGTTTTATCCTTGCCTATGTTCCAGTTTTAGCTGGTGCCATGACTGTGCAAGGTTTCCTATTTCAGGGTCACTCTTTTCTCTTGCCGTACACTATGGAATCTCCTTGCATGCAGGGACTAGAGTTGTGTCTTCTTACACTTTGTGCATTAATTGAAACACTCAGCCCTGTAGCTTAGGATGATAAGGTACTCCTCAGATCCTCCCTCCCTCTATGCTCTCTTCTCCAAATTGACTGGAGACTGCACTGTCCACTGTTGGCTCTTTCCTGTGAAGTCAGGAAGTTCAGGGAAGCAGCACCGAGGGAGCATGAGCCAGCAGAAAGCTGTGAATTTTAGCAAATAGTTTACATGGAAAGGTTTATTTATTTTGCTCAATATTTAAAGCTAAAAAAATGCAGTAGTTTGCATTTGACCATAACACTATGTGCATTTTCCAGGAAGTTCGGCTTCTGTCTCATCTATCCATAGAACATTTCTTCCAGCAATTCTATGTTTTAAGTATAGTAAAGCTAGGAATGTGTGTCTTTCTGCCTATTTTGTCTGCCTTAGGCTAGGTTTACACCTAAGCAGCTTTTTTTTTTTTTAAATGCAGCTGCAGGGAAATTGCATGGTTACAGAAAATTGCCATATTTAAGAATGTATGGCAACCCTGAATGTCTGCAAAGGAGTAGCATGGTTTGGGTGTGGGACAAGGTGTTATTTACATGCTGTCCTGCAACCACCCACGCAAGTTTGAGCCTAGCCTTATTCCTTACAATGGCCCAAGAATGTTTGTTTTCATGTGGGGTCCTTTAACCACTTAAGGACCAGAAGGTTTTATCCCCTTGATGACAGTTAACTGACAATTGCGCGGTCGTGCGATGCTGTACCCAAATAAATGTGATCACCTCTGCACCTTTTTTTTTTTTTGAGCTATAAACAAAAAAAGAGCGACAATTCTGAAAAAACATTCCCAAAAAAAAAAAAAATCTAATTTCTCTTACGTCCTCCGACAGTCGCCGCCTCTTCATATTCGTCACATATGGGGTATTAGACTTTGCTCCGAAGGAGTAGCTAGGCAACAGAATATGTTAACAATAAAGCTTTAACATATCCCACCCTCAAGGGGTGGTCCCCTCAGTCAATACCCTCCTACTTCCTGCAACCATATCTCAGTTTTAATGTCTAGCTTGTCAGGAGTGGCTGGCTCTCTCTGTGCTGGGACTTTTTGTCCCAGACTCTTTCTTCTTTTTAATATTTTGTTTGAGTTTTCTCTCTACCTTTACTTAGCTGTTATTTTTGTCAGCATTAGTTAGTTCTTCGGACGAAGAGGATCATGCGGACTGGGTCTCGGGCTGATCCCCCTGGTCGCAGGTCGTGGGTCAGTGGCTTCCCAGTCTGCCATCGAGCGTTCAGCCAGGTAACGCTCCTGGCACAGTGAACGACCCATCCCTGTTCGGTGCAGGGATGATTGGTGAGGTGGCTACCTCACCGGACGCTGTGCGGTTTCTTAACCTCCATTATGTGCGTCTTGAATTGCGACTCTCCCTGCCTCATGTGCAGCGGCTTGTTCGCCTGTGCGGGTTCCCCACGCCATGTGAGGTAAGTGTATTTATGTGGGGACCTGTCTGTCTGGGGGGGTCTCAGTCTGGGACTGTGTAACCTGCCTTTAATCACACTGCTTGTCTCCCTATCTCTCGGCTGCATGCTGTGGGCTGCAAGGGGGGGGGGGGGAGCTGTATGACACTGTGTGTGTCAGGCTGGGCAGTGTGAGGAGCTGTGTGCTGTGGGGCATGTTTTTTCTTGGCATGTTTGGGCATATACAGCGATCGCTGCGGCGATCTAACATGTATCCTTATATTGGGATGTAATGTGTGTGTTTTTTATGCACTGTGGAGCGGCGTTTTCGGCGCCAAACGACGCCATTTTACCGGCGCCCGCTCCGGCCGCATGGTTTACATGCACGGCGGCCATTTTCTTGTAGCCTCCATAGGCTTACATAGAGCGCCCTGGCAGCATCACTTCCTCTCTCCTGGAACACCGATCGAGGCAGCAGCAGCAGCGGGGTCTCCTCAGGTTTTATCCTTCTGTTCTTGTTATCCATTGCCTGTACTCAGTTTGTATATTCCCTGTGGGGGTCTCATTGTGCCTGAGTGTGGTGCGGTGGGCTGCGCTTGCCGCGCTTGCTAAAAGGGGGCAGTTAACCCTTGGTGGTCTGGCATTACAGGGGCAATGGATTCTCAGGAGGGCAAGTTTCCTACAGTATTGGTGGAAAGCCAGGGGACCGCTGTTTCCCCCCCAGGGGGGGATTTAGCCACTATTGTGGCTGGCCTTGCTGCCCAGGTGCAAATGCTGGTGGCTGCTCAATCTACTAAACGGCCCAGAGTTGCTCTGTCCTCTGATTCTGAGGGTGAAGGTGATGGGGCTGTTCTGGCAGGGACCCCCCTATCGGGGTCCCGCTCCTCTCTTGATCTAGTGGGGTCTGAGGTAGAGGCTGAAGTTGAGGGGGTTGATAATTCTCCCCCTGGCTCACCTGAAGAGCTTGCAATCATGGATGAGTTGATTGCTTCCATTAAGCAGACGCTACGTTTGCAGGACGAAGTGTGTCCCCCCGCTGCTTTGGCGGCTTATGGGACGCAGAGAAAACGCAGGACGCCGCAGGTTTTTCCCTGCAATGCTGACTTTCAGCGCGCTGTTAAGGATCAATGGCGCGATCCGCGCAAGCCTTTTGCGGTACCAAGTAAATTCAAGCTGCGTTATCCTTTCTCGCCTGCCACTGATGAACGGTGGTGTGTGCCTCCGCCAGTGGATCATGCAATTGCGGTTTTGAACAAAGCCACTGCGATTCCTGCAGAGGGTTCCCCTGTTTTCCGTGATGCCACGGATAGGAGACTGGAGTCTCTTGCCCGTCATACTTATTCTGTTACGGGCTCTATGCTTAAGGCTCTGTTTGCTTCTCTAATGGCGGCCCAGGCGATCGCAAGTTGGACGCAGATGCTTAGGCGCGTCCTAGTGGCCGATTCGGCCTCGGCGGCGACCCTGGATATGGTGGATCAGATCCACCAGGGTGTCATGTATCTGTGTGATGCGGACCTGGACCTGATTCCGTTGGCTGCACGTGTGCACAGCGTGGCGGTGTTGTCTCGCCGCCTGGTTTGGTTGAAATGTTGGTCGGTGGACCAATCTTCACGTAAGACCTTAGCCAATCTACCTTATGATGGGTCTCGCCTTTTTGGGGAGTCCCTGGATGTGTTGATTAAGGGGATCACCGGGGGTAAGAGCACTCTCTTGCCCCATTTCCCCAAGGCTAAGGGGGCTTCTGGGAAGAAGCATGCTAATTTTCGGCCCCCTCAGGGGTCCTTTCGTGCCTTTCGGCCGCACTACAAGGGCAAACCGTTCAAAGGCCAAGGCTCTCAGAAGAAGCCCTGGTCTGGGAAACAGAAGTCCGGCCAATCCGGACCTGCTGCCCATAACAGTTCGGCCTGAAGGGGCGCCCTCACCCAGTTTTGGGGTGGGGGGACGCTTGCTCGGTTTTCTTCAGCCCTGGTTGGCCCGTGTGCGGGACAGATGGGTTCTGGAAATCGTTCGATCTGGTTACAAGATCGAGTTTCTCTCTCGGCCGGAGAGCAGATTTTTTCCCTCAAATCTTCAACTGTCTCCAGAGCGCCTGCGGGATCTGCGCCTGGCGGTGCGGGACCTGAGGGCTCAGGGAGTGGTGGTTCCGGTACCTCATCGGGACAGATTTCAGGGGTTTTATTCCAATCTGTTCACCGTGCCCAGGAAGGAGGGCAAGGTTCGTCCGATTCTGGACTTGAAGGCTCTGAACCGCTCTGTGCGGGTTCGCAAGTTCCGCATGGAATCCCTGCGCTCGGTGGTGGCTGCCCTGGTTCCGGGGGAATTCATGGCCTCCATCGATTTGAAGGATGCGTACCTTCACATCCCCATATTCGAGGGTCATCAGAGATACCTTCGATTTGCCATTGCGGAGGATCACTACCAGTTCGTGGCGTTGCCCTTTGGTCTCGCCTCGGCTCCGCGGGTCTTCACCAAGGTACTTGCACCGGTTCTGGCATTATTGAGGGCCCAGGGCATTTCTGTCCTGGGGTATCTGGACGACATTCTGGTTCGGTCTGCGACCAGACAGGGTCTGGAGAAGGACCTGTCTGTCACAATGCAAACTCTGCAGGAGTTTGGTTGGACGATAAATGTTCCAAAGTCGACACTGAGTCCGTCGGTTCGTCTCCCCTATCTGGGAATGATACTGGACTCGGTGCAGGCGAAGGTCTTCCTGCCGGAAGACAAACTCAGGACTCTTCAGGAGGAAGTCAGGTCCCTCAGGGACGTTCCACACTCGTCTCTGCGGACGTGTATGAGATGTCTGGGATTGATGGTCTCGGCCTTCGAGGCGATTCCTTTCACGCAGTTTCACACGCGGGGTCTCCAAGCGGAGATCCTGTCCAAGTGGGACGGGCGACCTCAATCTCTGGATCTTCAGATCTCGTTGAGTCATCGCACCAGGGAAAACCTTCTGTGGTGGCTCCAGTCCCCGTTGGTGTCCGGGGGCAAGTCGTTTCGTCCGATCTCGTGGACGATAATCACCACGGATGCCAGCCTGTCGGGCTGGGGTGGTGTTCTGGGCGTTCTGTCCGCCCAGGGGACCTGGTCGGAGGGGGAGTCTTCCCTCCCGATCAACATTCTGGAATTGCGTGCGATAAGGCTCTGTCTTCATCGCTGGACGGACCGGCTGCAGGGCTGCCCGGTTCGGGTGCAGACGGACAATGCCACGGCGGTGGCCTACATCAACCACCAAGGGGGCACCAGGAGTGCCCGAGCGGCTCGAGAAGTGGCCGACATTCTGTCTTGGGCCGAGACTCATGTCCCGGCGATAACGGCGGTTCACATTCCGGGAGTGGAGAACTGGCAGGCGGACTATCTGAGTCGCCAGACCCTGGATCAGGGGGAATGGTCTCTCCACCCGGCTGTCTTCCAGATGTTGTGCGCGAAGTGGGGTCTACCAGATGTGGACCTGTTCGCGTCTCGCCTCAACTACAAGGTGAAGAGGTTCGTGGCAAGGACGCGCGACCCTCGGGCAGACGCGTCGGACGCGTTAGTGGCCCCGTGGCATCAGTACAGGCTGATGTACGCGTTTCCACCGATTCAGTTGCTGTCCAGGTTCCTTCGCAGGTTACACTCGGAACGCAGCACGGTGATTCTTGTGGCACCGGACTGGCCTCGCCGGTCCTGGTACGCAGACCTCGTGAATCTGGCGGTCGACGCCCTTTGGCGTCTGCCTCTTCGAGACGATCTACTGTCTCAAGGACCGATTTACCATCCTGCTTTACAGTCGCTGGCTTTGACGGCCTGGCTGTTGAGACCGAGGTCCTGAAGGAGAAGGGTCTCTCTCCAGAGGTCGTTCATACTTTGATCAACGCGAGGAAGTCTTCCTCGGGGAAGGTTTATTACCGTACTTGGAAGGCCTATTTTGCCTGGTGTGAGTCCAGGGGGTTTTCACCCCGCACGTACTCGGTTTCCCGTGTGCTGTCTTTCCTTCAGACGGGTGTCGATCAGCGTTTGGCGCTGGCTACGATAAAGGGTCAGGTGTCTGCGCTGGCCGTTCTGTTTCAACGTCCCGTGGCTTCCAACTCCTTGGTTGGCACTTTTATTCAGGGTGTGCGGCATCTGGTTCCTCCTAGGAGGGATCCTTTGCCCCCTTGGGACTTCTTTCGTTCTTCGTTCTATCTGTGTTACAACGTGCTCCTTTTGAACAGATCAGGGAGATCTCGTTGTCTATGTTGTCCAAAAAGGTCGCCTTTTTGGTGGCGATCACTTCGGCTCGCAGAGTGTCGGAACTGGCGGCTTTGTCCTGCAAGTCTCCGTACCTGGTTGTTCATTTGGATAAGGTGGTCTTGCGACCTAATCCTTCTTTTCTGCCGAAACGAGTTTCGGAATTCCATCTTAACGAGGATATTGTTTTGCCTTCATTGTGCACGAAGCCTAAACATCCAAAGGAGGTGAGATTGCACTCTCTGGATGTTGTTCGGGCGATAAGGGTTTACCTTAAATCGACTGAGTCTTTTCGTAAGACGGACTCCTTGTTTGTTCTTCCAGAGGGTCCTCGGAAGGGCATGGCGGCTTCGGCCTCTACCATCGCCAAATGGATCAGGCAGACCATTGAACAGGCCTATGCCTTGCAGGGGAAGGTTCCCCCTGTGCCTGTGAAGGCGCACTCTACTAGATCTCTGAGTACGTCTTGGGCCTGCCGTCATGGGGCTTCTGTAGCCCAGGTGTGTAAGGCGGCGACTTGGTCGACCGTGCACACTTTCACAAAATTCTACAAAGTAGATGTTCAGGCATCGGCGGATGCTTCCTTTGGCCGCAAGGTTCTCAGTGCGGCTGTTCCATAGGGTCCCTTGTTGGGGACTCCTGGCTGTTGGGATAGTTTTTTGTATCCCCTGGTTTTTTTGTCTTTTCCTGGGTTGTTGCTCCTGTTGAGCACTTATTTTTGCTGTTGCCCAGCTGGTTTCCTTCCTTTGGTAAGGTTCCTTTCTTTGATGTGGAGACTGCGTTGCCTTTCGGCGCGGATGCGTTTCCCACCCCTCATGTTTGCACTGCTTTGGGACGTCCCCATATGTGACGAATATGAAGAGGCGGCGACTGTCGGAGGACGTAAGAGAAAACGGAATTTTTGTAAAATCTTACCTGTAAAATTCCTTTCTCTGAGTCCTCCGACAGTCGCCGCCCCGCCCCTCTTTTGGGGTTTGAATGTATACTCTACTGCTATTCCACTAAAACTGAGATATGGTTGCAGGAAGTAGGAGGGTATTGACTGAGGGGACCACCCCTTGAGGGTGGGATATGTTAAAGCTTTATTGTTAACATATTCTGTTGCCTAGCTACTCCTTCGGAGCAAAGTCTAATACCCCATATGTGACGAATATGAAGAGGCGGCGACTGTCGGAGGACTCAGAGAAAGGAATTTTACAGGTAAGATTTTACAAAAATTCCGTTTTTTTCATCATTTTAGGCCAATATGTATTCTGCTACATGTTTTTGGTAAAGGGAAATCCCAATGAGTGTATATTGATTGGTGTGCGCTAAAGTTATCGTGTCTACAAACTAGGGGATAGATTTATGTCAATTTTATTTATTTATTTTTTACTAGTAATGGCGGCGATCAGCGATTTTTAGCATGATTACATGATATTACAACCAATCTGTTCTAACTGAGAAAGAGTACATAAGGCTCACATACATTTAATACAGTAAAATCTTGGATTGAGAATAACTTGGTTTGAAAGCGTTTTGCAAGACAAGCATATTCTACATTTTGACTTGATAAACAAGCGATCTGTTGATATACAAGTAGCATCAAGTCACAACTGAGTATAAAAGAGACAAAAGGTGCCTCTAAGTGTAGCAATATGGTTACATTTAATGGAGGTACAACATTTAGCAACTCGCATGGTTGATGATTAAAACAGGCACATCTAAGTATGCAGGCATCCGGGGTAAAGCTGTCCACATAGACCATCCTCTGCACCGCCATCAATGTCATCCCCTACACGCTGCACTCCATGAGCACTTCAAGCCTCACTTTCAGATCGCTCTACTGCAGGGTAGTCTTCCCGGTCACGATTGCAGACTGACAGCGGTGAGAGCCGGTGGTGCGGAGAATGGTCTATGTGGACAGCTTTACCCCAGATGCCTGCATACTCAGATGTCTGTTTTAATCATCAACCATGTGGGTTGCTAAATGTTGAACCTTCATTAAATGTAACCATATTGCTACACTTAGAGGCGCCTCTCCTCTCTTTTATACTCTGTAGATCCTGCTGGATTTTGCTTCTAATCCCCTTGTGGAGGCTGCCATTTGTGGATGGACATTTTATGGTTACACAATCACATTGCTATAATCTTTTTATATGGACTGTAAGCTGAAGGATTTATGAATAAATGGTTGTGGAAGGAATCATCTTGAGTTTTCATTATTTCATTATTTTATTACTTATCACTTTGATCTTTGATAGCCATGGTAAGGCTCCCCATTTGTTTGATTTCTGTGATTCCTGGAAGCCAGTGTGACTAAAAGGGGGGACTTTTCCACAGTGTAGGGATGCAGGTTTTAGCTGCAGTATACCGTTGAGTTTCAATAATTAGTTCTGCTTTAATAATGGTCAAGACTCCCTTCTCTGCTGTCATTGATAATTTAGAGATTAATTAGCCGCAGGAAGTATTGTCCTTACATCATCTACCAGTTAATTTATCTACTAATCATGAGTGACAGCGAAGTGGGGAATTTCCCTGATATTTCAGCAGAACCCAATGATAAAACGGAACGATCATTTCTTAAGGCATTATTTGCTACAACATGCTATAAGCTAATTACATAAATAGTGGAGACAACATGTTTTATAAGTAGACTGGTTATTTCTTTCCCCATGTGCATTTCTGGACATGGAGATTGCACAGATTCCAGCTTAAAAAAAAAATATTCCAATAAAAGTGGCATCAGCTTCATGATCGTATTAATTTTATCATGAGAGATTTGGGAGTTCAGTTTGGTTTAGGGGTATGTCCAGATAAGTGTTTGTTTTATGGGGTACCTGTTAGTTGAGGCTGATTTTGTGTCACTAGCTGCAGAATTGCCAAGTACAACTCCATTCTTTCTTTTTTTTTTTTTTCCTTGGATTTTGTTGAACAAAAACTGAAAAACTGTGTGCACCTCCATTCTACCTCAGTGACATTGCTCTCCTGCTTGCCAGAATGCTGCAGAAGCTTGATCACTAGCAATAAAAGGGCCACATCTTGCTGGTTGGAGTCACGGAAGAAGCATTTATGGCAGTAGATACATTTGGGGTCCATAGAAAGCAACCTACTTAAATACAAAAAAAAACACTTAAATTCTGCTCTAAAGTTGATCCTCAGCTTTATATTCACTTTAAATAGTTTCTTTTGATCCAAGCTTGCCCAAATTCACTATTTGCTACACTAGCATGTGTGCCCACTGGTTGCACTATACAAACTATATCTAGCCTCAGCTACATACCATAAACAGTAATGAGTTTTGGGTGTCTCACACCCAGAATTAAATAGCTTTGAGCTGAGCAACACTCATCCATTCTTAGGCAGCTTTGTATTCAATTCTGAATGGCTGAATTGGAGCAGCAGGCCAATTACGTCATGATCTCTGACTCAGCCAGTCAGAGGAAGCTTTGTATTTATTGATAGACAGACAGGTCATGTCCTACTCACTAAACTCACTGCTGTATACTCTAGGTAGCTGAGGCTACATACAGTTTATACAGCGTACACAGCGGGTGCCCATGCTAGTGTAGCAAATAGTTAATGTGGGCCAACTTGGCCCAAACACATTATTTAAAGTGAAAGCAAAGCTGAGATTAGCTTCAGTTTTAGGTGTTAGCTGAAGGTTTCATAAAGGAGTTAAGGTAAAAGGTTAGTTACTACTAAAATTTGTCAGGTGTGACAAATTACATTGTGTGTGTGATTTATACTTTTTGGTCAGGTGATTTACAATGTTTGGCTCTCAGAATATTGGCACCAAAATGGTTGCCTGCGACAGTCTTTAACCACTTAAGCCCCGGAGGATTTGGCTGCTAAAAGACCAGGGGTTTTTTTGCGATTTTTTTTTACTGCGTGACTTTAACGGACAATTGCGCGGTCGTGCGACGTTGTACCTAAACTAATTTGACGTCCTTTTTTTCCCACAAACAGAGCTTTCTTTTGGTGGTATTTGATCACCTGTGCGATTTTTTGATCATGCGCTATAAACAAAAAAAGAGCGTCAATTTTGCAAAAATAACAATATTTTGCACATTTTTTTATATGAAATTCCCCCCCAAAAAAATGTAAAAATCAAAATTTTTTAACATTTTCGGCCAATTTGTTTTATGCTACATATGTTTGGTAAGAAAAATCGCAAAAAGCGTATTTTGATTGGTTTGCGCAAAAGTTATCGCGTTTACTAACAAAGGGAAAGATTTTTGTCATTTTTGGTGGGTTTTTTTTAACGCGTAATGGCGGCGATCTGCAATTTTTTTCCGGTACTGCGACATTGCGGCGGACAGATCGAACCCTTGACTGACATTTTTGACACTTTTGGGGTTACCAGTGACATTACTGCAGTAATCAGTGCTATACATATGCACTGTTACTGCAAAAATGACACCGGCAGGGAAGGGGTTAACTTTATTGGAGAGGGAGGGGTTAAGTGTGTCCTAGGGGCGTGATTCTAACTGTATAGGGACATGGCTATTGGTGTAAAAACAAAGATCAACGGTCCTACATAGTAGAACCGTCTTTTTACACCAGGGAGAATGACGGGCGGCTTGTTTACATAAGCCGCTCCGCCTTTCTCCCTTCACCGGAGCGATCGTAGTGTGACCGGCGGACATCGAGTCCGCCGGTCACACGCACTGACTTGTCTGTGAACGAGCCGTGGCGGGAGCGTGCCCGCCCGCAATTGGCTCTCAAGTCAGTGACAGGCGAGTGACGTATCCATACGTCACTCTGCCTGGCCGGGACTGACCGCCGCAGTATATAGTCGTGCGGCGGTCGGCAACCAGTTAAACTATTGTTTATGATTATTTTATTATTCTTGCCCCACCTGTATTTGCAATGCCTAATTAACTGGCACTCTTTTTCTAGTTTAAATTTTTTAAATTGTATTATTAGTTTTAATTATAGTATTAATATGCATCTAGCCCACCCTGTACCTTTTGTTCACAGTTTACTGATATTGGAACCAAAAGTAGCAGTCATGTTTGAGTTAAGGTTTGAATGAAAAATACTTATTACTTAGACTACATTCCAGTCAAAATTGGTAATTAATTATTAGTTCTTCTTCGCCTAATGTCTTCGTTCTTCAGTTTTTCATTCGTACATTCATAGTCTGGTTTAAAAAAGACACAAAGTCCATCTAGTTCAACCAATAAAAAGGGGAAACAAAACAAATGAAAAAAACATTTTTTGTACAGGACTATGTACAAAATCCCATACCCACAGTTGATCCAGAGGAAGGTAAAAAAAACCCCAGCAAAGCATGATCCAATTTGCTACAGGAAGGGAAAAAATTCCCTGCTGATCCCCAAGAGGCAATCGGATATTCCCTGGATCAACTTTACCTACAAATGTTTGTATCTAGTTCTGTTATGTACATTTAGGAAATAATCCAGGCCGTTTTTTAAAGCAATCTACTGAGCTGGACAGAAGAAGCTCTTTAGGGAGTCTATTCCACATTTTAACAGCTCTTACTGTGAAGACGACTTTATGTATTTTGAGCTTAAATCTCCTTTCCTCCAGATGTAAAAAGTGCCCCATTGTCCTCTGTGAAGTGAATACCAAGTTCACTATATGGATCCCTTATATATTTATAAATGTTGATCATATCCCCCTTTATCTCCTCTTCTCAAGAGATTCTGCACACGTCTACCCCACCCTCTACCTTTTGTTCACAGTTTGCTGATTTTGGAACTTAAATGCTTCCATTGTTGAAACATGCATCACAATCTCCTTGCTGGCTCTCACATACAGAAAGCCTTATGTGAGAAAAAAATGTCAAATTAAAGAAATTTCCCCTAGTCCTTAATCAGATCAAAGCATGTCTTGACATTGGACATGTGATTAGCGATGCAAGACACAAAGTGAGAGAGTCTGATTAAGTTGTCTATGAAAATCTGGATGCAGTAGATTTTTGTGATGTTTACGATAAATTGCATGAATCTTCCGATTTTAGCACAGTTGCAGGTTTTACTTGATAGCATTACTAGCTCACCAAATGCTTTTACCCCTTGCCTGGAATTGCTCTTTAAGAAATGGTAAAACTGATGTCAAGAATTTGAACGTACAGTAGTTGTTTTCAAAATGATACAAAGGCAAATATTTTGTTGCATACCCATGTACCTTGAATCTAAATTTTCCTAAATAAAACATAGACTGCCTTTCTTGTATATATTTTTTATGATCCATTTGTTTTTTTTCCTAAAGTTAAGACTTGAAAAGAATATAAATGAAAACCAAAAAAATCCCACTTTACACCCCTTGAGGGCAGCAGAGATTTAGTGTGATGATAAGCTAGCGACCAGGAGAAAATAAAATGTTTTTAGTTACATGCTTTGGTTAGTGCTTTTAGTTTGGTAAAATATAGCTGTTCTCTAACTTTTTAAGCTTTTATCTCCAATTTCTTTAATCCCTTAAAATTACATTGGCTATTAATTGAAGATATATGCTGATCAGGATAAAGACAGCCTTTTACTAATTTGCTGGCATCACAGAACTCATGTTAGAATAAAACAATTCAGTGTTAGGGGATTTTACTACGGTTTTGTATTTATCAGTGCTGAGAATGTGAAACCACAAGTCCTTTGTTTTAGTTTAAAGTTTGTTTTATCCATTTTGCGTTTTATAAATTTGTTTTTTGGATATTTTTTAAACATTGAAGTGCATTAACCTGCAAAGGGAAAAAAAAAATCATTACATCTGATACTGCCATGTTTGCAAACACCTTTATTTATTTTTTTGCATTTTTTTCAGGTTTATACCTTGGGCATATTAATCGCTAACATTTCGGCTTAATCATTTTTAAGATCAAAAAAACAAATTCTCAAAGAACCAGGATAGATTTTAGGTAGTTTAGCCCCTTCCCAAATAAATCAATTTTCTAAGGCAAGAAGGAAAGTTTTTAGTTGAACGCGATTCCTTTTAAATTTTAGGAACAGACAGGATGATGAATAAAGATACCTGAGCACTTAGCGTTTACATAAAAGAAGACAGGCGGCATCTTGTACATCCTGTGCTGTATACTTTGTTGTCTGGAGAATCACAGGACTTAAGGTTTAGCCTTTACCCTCATAGTGACATGAGGCTTTCTTCCTATTACAAGCATGAAATCTACCATGTCCAAGAATAATCACAAGTCTTTGTACATTACTATAGTGGAAGAAGCATATTTCAGAGTATCAGGACAATAGATTAGGCTATGGGGTTTATTTACTAAAGGCAAATCCACTTTGCACTACATGTGCACTTGGAAGTGCACTTAGAAGTGTAGTCAGTGTAGATCTGAGGGGGACATAGAAGGAAAATAAAAACGTTTTTGCTTGCACATGACTGGATGATAGAAATCAGCAGAGCTTCCCCTAATTTCAGATCGTGCCCTCAGATCTACAGCGACTGCACTTCCGAATGCAATTGCAGTGCACATGGAGTGCAAAGTGGATTTGCTTTTAGTAAATAAACCCCACTGTTTTATAAAATGGCAATAGACAGGAGTAGTAGACTAATGCTGGCCATACACTATACGAAAAACCATTCAAACTCATTTTCAAAAAATGAACACTTGGCTGTGAGAGCAAACGATCGTGCCATCATGTAATGACCGATAAATCGTTCAATGGACACCAGTTAATCGTTTTTTTGTTTGTTTTTTCACATCTACCTAGTGCAAACAGTTTGGATGAGAAACACATTCACCTTTCAATTCATCGTCCGTTCGGCAGAAAATTTCCAAACTTGTCCTTCGTTTTTTTCGGCTCAAAAATGTCACAACCGATTTGTGCTCATTAACTGACCGAAAAACAAAAGAACTGTCAAAATGACTGAATTTCGGCCAATTTGTCGTATAGTTTATGGCCAGCATAAGAATGGCTAGGTGTTTCACTAGAAGATCACTAGCCTGTGCATATTCAACTTAAAGTATTTACTAAAGGCAAAAATTTTTTTTTTTTGTTCTGGATAGCGTGGGGAGGGTTTAGAAAACCTGTCAGTTTGTATTGCTGTCTGTACCCCTGTTAAAGAAACTCTTCCTCTCTCTTGACCCTGTTGACCATTATTATTAATAGTGAACGTAAAGAAAATCCCACATTTTGTCCATAGAAAGATAATAGAGAGGAAAACTTCAAATAGGGACACTAATTCTGGTGACCTGGGGTCCCCAAGGAATTTCCCTAATTTTCAGGGATTTTCTCTCACTTTCTGTTTTGGCTATGGGACTGGAAATAAAGGGAAATCTCCCCAATGGAACACAAATGGAAAAAATACAGGGGTTATAACTATCCCCTACTCTATCCAAAATGTAAAATAAAGTTTTGCCTTTAGTTTTACTTTAATTACTGTGCACACAAATCTGCATCACCTTCTTCCAGACTTACCCTTTGGAAGGATCCCTCCAATTTCTGTAAAGAAAAGTGACCTGTTGTAGGGATGTTCAAACATGATTGATAATGCAGTGACCAACGCCACTGACTTTTATGCACAAGCATATGTCATCATTTGTAGTTTAACAACTTGACCTCCCGGAAGATATACCCCCCTTCATGATTAGGCTATGTTTTGCAATATGGCCCTGCATTATTTTAGTTGACAATTGCGCGGTCATGCAACACTTTACCCGAATAGAATTTATTTAATTTTTTTTTGCAAATAGAGCTTTCTTTTGGTGGTATTTAATCACCACTGCGGTTTTTATTTTTTGTGCTATAAAAAAAACAAAAAAAAAATCTTTATTTTTTACTTTTGTAAAACATATCCAATAAACATTCTTTAAAAAAAATCTAATTTCTTCATAAATTTAGGCAAATATGTATTCTGCTACAAAAAACAAAATCCCAAAGGCATATATTGATTGATTTACACGAACGTTATAGTGTCTACAATCTTCGGTATAGATTTATGGAATTTTTTAAAATTTTTTTAAACTAGCAATGGCGGTGACCAGCAACTTATAGCAGGACTGCAATATTGTGGTGGACAATCGGACACGGAGACTTTGCAGGAACACAGACACTTTGCAGGAACCGGTGACACTAATACAGTCTCACCAGAACTAGTGTCCCCATTGGAAGATTTCCCCTCTATTACATTTCTGGGGACAACCCAAAATGTGGGATTTTCTTTCCTTTCATTTTCAGTGTTGATGATAATCAAGATATCAAAGAGGATGAGTTTCCTTAACCACTTCGGGACCGCCTGTCGCAGTTTTACGTCGCTACTTTGACGTTAAATACCGGTGTTATGGCAGCAGATAGCTGCCATAACCCCAATGTTTTCTTACATGGCGGGCAGTCTTCTTTTACATAAAAGTGGTCCCAGTGAGGGATTTGCCGCAGGATCACTTCTATGAGCGGTGGGAGAGGTGACCCCTCCCATCGCTTCCTGGCCGCTTTCCCCTCTTACCGGAGGCGTCGGTAGCGGGGAAAACTGTCCTGTCTTTTCAGGTCCTAGGCAGGAATTCGAGTGAGGGCAAGATGGCCCCCACTCGACTCTATGGCCTCAGATGTGAAATCTGAGGTCTTTTTGACCCCAGATCTCACATTAAAGAGGACCTGTCCTGCTTATTTCTATTACAAGGGATGTTTACATTGATTGAAGTAATCAAAACGTTTTTTTTTTTGTTTTTTTTAAGGGAGAGTGTAAAAATAAAAGGTCAAATAAATAAGAAAAAAAAAAAGTAAAGCGTCCCGTCCCTCGTGCGCAAAAGCGTACGCATACGCAAGTCGCGTCCACATATGTAAACGGTGTTCAAACCACACATGTGAGGTATCGAAACCATTGTTGGAGTGAGAGCAATAATTCTAGCCCTAGACTTCCTCTGTAACTCTAAACTGCTAACCTGTGGACATTTTTAAAGCGTCGCCTATGGGGATTTTTAAGTACCAATGTTTGTCGCCACTTCACGAGTGTGTGCAATTTTGAAGCATAACATGTTGGATATCTATTTACTCGGCGTAACATTATCTTTCACATTATAGAAAAAAATTGTGCTAAGTTTACTGTTTTCTTATTTTTTTTATTCAAAAATGTGTATATTTTCCAAAAAAATTAGTTTTTAAGACCGCTGCGCAAATACGGTGTGACATAAAGTATTGCAAAGATCTCCATTTTATTCTCTAGTGTCTCTGTTAAAAAATATATACATATCATTTTTGGGGGCGCTAAGTAATTTTCTAGCAAAAAATACTGATTTTACCTTGTAAACAACAAGTGTCAGAAATAGGCCTGGTCCTTAAGTGGTTAATGGGGACACAGGCAGCAATAAAAATGAACAGGTGTTCTAATAACTCTCCACCTCATCTAAAACGGAAGAAATAAGTTGCCTTTACTTATACTTTAAAGAGTAACTCCACTGTTGTTGAGAAAAAACATTCCCCTCTGGGTGATCTACGTATATTACAAGGATTTTAACAAACTTTGCTGCAGATTCCTACCTTTTGTTATTTTGAAGAAATAACCGTTCCTCTGTGCTGAGTGAGTCTAATGGGAGTGGTTTCATAATTGTCTATCAGCTGTGCAGCTGCAGAGCACTAATGAGGAAAGCTGCTGGGCCTGCATCCCTTTAGATGTGTTTCTATTGGGAGTATCTCACCAAAAATGACACTTTTGTTGCAGGGGATGCCAGAAATCTGACCTGTATCTTAGTTCAGACTTCTGGGAAAATTGGTGAGCCAATCACACAAGCAGGAAATTATGTTTCTGGGGTGTGGTCAGTATACATTCTGTGTACAGAACAGATCCAGCTAGACATATTGTATTGCATTTTCAGAAAAGTACAACAGCTGCAGATTGAAAAGGAAAGGTCATTTCAAATAAAATTTAATCACAATTTGATTTGTGTCGCCGGTTGTAAACGGTATATTGTTTTTCTTTGTTTGCTATTTTCCCTCCCACAAAAGTGGAGTTACCCTTTAAGTCAGTGGGTTTAGTTTGGTTTTAACATTCGTCAAATTAGTAGAAAACTATTTCCAGTTGGCTGCTGTGGGTTGCTGCACTTTGCTTATCACAGTTTGTGTTTTTAACCACTTTACCACCGGAGGATTTTGCTGTCTTCCGTCCAGGCCACTTTTTGCGATTCGGCGCTGTGCGACTTCAACTGACAATTGCACGGTCGTGCGACGCCGTACCCAAACGAAATTTACGTCCTTTTTTTTCCCACAAACAGAGCTTTCTTTTGGTGGTATTTGATCACCTGTGCGATTTTTACTTTTTGCGCTATAAACAAAAAAAGAGCGTTTATTTTGAAAAAATAACAATATTTTTAACATTTTTTATATGAAATTCCCCCCAAAAAAGATGTAAAAACCAATTTTTTAAAAAATTTTTGGCCAATTTGTTTTCTGCTACCTATGTTTGGTAAAAAAAATCACAATAAGCGTATTTTGATTGGTTTGCGCAAAAGTTATTGCGTTTACTAACAAAGGGAAAGATTTCTGTCATTTTTGGTGGGTTTTTTTTTAACGCGTAATGGCGGCGATCTGCGATTTTTTTTTTGTGGGACTGCGACATTGCGGCGGACAGATCGGACCCTTGACTGACATTTTTGACACTTTTGGGGTTACCAGTGACATTACTGCAGTAATCAGTGCTATATATATGCACTGTTACTGTAAAAATGACACTGGCAGGGAAGGGGTTAATTTTATTGGAGAGGGAGGGGTTAATGTATGCCTGGTGCTTACTGACGTGTAGGGGGGGAGGTGACTGAGTGAGTCATGGACAGATCGGATGTCCAGCTATGCTGAACAGTCCGATCTGTCACTCCCTGTCACTATGGAGATCCGCCCGCTGTGTTTACACAGGCGGGCGGATCTCCACACTAGATCCCCGGCGATCGGGGCAGAGCAGCGGCGATCGCCGCTGCTCCTCCCCTGGCCCGACTCCCGCTGTGAATGAAAACAGCGGGAGCGAGCCTCCGGCGGCGCGCAAGCGCCGCCCAGAAGGGGGAGTGTCTGACGACGTCAATACTACGTCGTCAGACGATAACGAACCACTTTGCCGCAGTACTATTACCGTACTCGGTCGGCAAGTGGTTAAATAGGCTTTGAGTTGAATTATGATGTCAGATGTTGTTTGCTACTTGTAATGCTCAAGTGCATTGTGATAATCTACTATAGCTTTACATTGTTACACTATGCATTTAATACAAATAGGAAAGACCTTAAAATGAAAACAATAAAACAAATAATGCAGAATTGTATTTATTATTCATATTATTTATTGCTAAAATATGTTATATAAAACAAATTTAAACTGTTAGTGCTCTTTTGTTTTCACATTGATTACCGAAAAAACATCAAAAAAGCAATTTGTATTGACCACTGTAAATTCTGTGGCGGGTTATTTTTAAGGCCCTTTTCACACTTGTGTGACTTGTCCTGCGATTTGGGACTGCAAAGTCGCATGACAAGTCGTTCTCCATGATTTCCAATGAGTAGCGTTCATATTTGTGCGACTTCAAGTCGCAACAACTTCAAAGTAGTCCCTGCGCTACTTTTGGCCGATTTTAATGCGTTTTGAGGTCCAAAGACATAGGCATTGCTTCTAGTCCAGTCAAAATCGCGGCAACAAAATTGAGTCAAAATCGCAGCAACAAAATTGCTTTAAAATTGCACGACTTTTAGGTCGCACAAGTGTGAAAGAGGCCTTAAACCAAATGGATTGTTTAAAAGCTCAGTTTATGATCCTAAAAAATAAAGCTAAAGTGTTACCCTAATATCATCATATTTTTGGTGAACCTAAAAGGGTATTCTAAAAGTACATGATGTACTTTCTAAAAGTTCATGATGTAATTCAAAGATCCCTTTATGTAACCCTCAACCTTGCCCTTCTTCATATGTCCTGCTGCACTACTCATTGTAATAACTGTTATAACAGCTCCCTTAGTTACGTGTATGTGTATATACAGTGTCTCACAAAAGTGAGTACACCCCACACATTTTTATAAATATTTTAAATCTTTTCATGTGACAACACTGAAGAAATGACACTTTGCTACAATGTAAAGTAGTGAGTGTACAGCTTGCATACCAGTGTCAATTTGCTGTCCCATCAAAATAACTCGACACACAGCCATTAATGTCTAAACTCCTGGCAACAAAAGTGAGTACACCCCTAAGTGAAAATGTCGAAATTGGGTCCAAAGAGTCAATATTTTATGTGGCCACCATTAATATCCAGCACTGCCTTAACCCTCTCGCACATGGAGTTCACCAGAGCCTCACAGGTTGCCGCTGGAGTCCTCTTCCACTCCTCCATGACAACATCACGGAGCTGGTGGAAGTTAGAGACCTTGCGCTCCTCCACCTTCCGTTTTGAGGATGCTCCACAGATGCTCAATAGGGTTTAGGTCTGGAGACATGCTTGGCCAGTCCATCATCTTTACCCTCAGCTTCTTTAGCAAGGCAGTGGTCATCCTGGAGGTGTGTTTTGGGGTCGTTATCATATTGGAATACTGCCCTGCGGCCCAGTCTCTGAAGGGAGGGGATCAGGCTCTGCTTCAGTATGTCTCAGTACATGTTGGCATTTATGGTTCCCTCAATGAACTGTAGCTCCCCAGTGTCGGCAGCACTCATACAGCCCCAGACCATGACAGTCCCACCACCATGCTTGACTGTAGGCAAGACACACTTGTCTTTGTACTCCTCACCTGGTTGCCGCCACACACGCTTGACACCATCTGAACCAATGAAGTTTATCTTGGTATCATAAGACCACAGGACATGGTTCTAGTAATCCATGTCCTTAGTCTGCTTGTCTTCAGCAAACTGTTTGTGGGCTTTCTTTAGAAGAGGCTTCCTTCTGGGACGACAGCCATGTAGACCAATTTGATGCAGTGTGTGTTACAATGGCACCTGAAAGTGGGTTGGATATGTTAGGTAGCAAGTGAACATGTTGACCCTGAAGTTGTTGTGTTAAAAGTAGAAAAAATGGCCAAGCATTATGAATTGAGCAAAAAAGGGCCAAATTGTAATGGCTAGACAAATGGGTCAGAGCAACTCCAAAACTGCAGATTTTGAGGGATACTCTGGTCTGCAGTGGTTAGGATCTTCCCAAAGTGTGGTCGAAGGAAAACCATTGACTGGCGATAGGGTCATGGGCGGTCAAAGCTCACTGATGCATGTGGGGAGCGAAAACTGGCCTGTGTAGTCTCATCTACAGTAAATGAAGAGCCACTGTAGCTCAAATTTCTGAAAAAAGTTAATGTTGGTTTCTGTAGAGAAGTGCCAGAACACACACTGCATCACAGTTTGTTGTGTATGGGGCTGTGTAGCCGCAGACCAGGTAGGGTGCCCATGCTGACCCATTTCCACAGCCAAAAGTGCCTACAGTGGGCACAAGAGAATCAGATTTGGACCATAGAGCAATGGAAGAAGGTAACCTCTACTGAGGAATTCTAAAATTTGTTTGAGGAACACACCAATTTGAGATGCTGGCTTGGCCTCCAAGTTCTCTGGTCGATTGAGCATTTGCTGGAAAAAACAAGTCCAATCTACGGAGTCCCCACCTTGCAACTTGCAGGACTTAAACTATCTGCTACTGATCGCTTGTGCCAGAGCACCATACACTGTGTACCTTCAGAGGTCCAGTGGAGTCCATGCCTTGAAGTTATTTATATAAATATATATAACCTTTTACTTTGGCTTATTTAAAAATGATCAGATAGGTCCTTGGATATTGGATGCAGTTTTGGAGCCATAATTTGATCTCTGCATTTTAAATCTACATAGTTGCAATCAAGGGAAGGTCAGAAGAGCTGTCCTCCTGCCTTTCTACACAAAGGTACCGGACAGCTTTACAGCAGAACTTCAGGATTTTTTTTTTTACATGATGCCCTGCACTTCTACAAAGAAAAAGACAAAAACACAATTTTTGCTGCAATATTCATCTTCAAGGCACAGCTGTCCCCTACGATAATTTTCTGATACTAGATGTCTCTAATCTTCTGAGCTGATTGACAACCAGAATGATTCAACATACTTTATGTGAACCTGGGCTGTCATGGACCAGCCTTCTGAGTAAGCATCATTATGCAGTCTGGGCTCACATTACTCTTGGACTGAGCTGTGCTCACACATATCAGAAGGATTTTAGCATTAACAATGTTGTACTTTGGTTAATTTGGCATGTTAGGCGGTTGCAATTTGTTTGCATTAAATATTTAATTCTATGCTTTAATGGGCTTACTTAGTATTTGAATTAGGTGAGTTTTGCACAATAATATGTTAAAAAATAATTATAGCTTTGCTGTGAAATGTACTAAACAAGCGTTTTTTTCTGTATATGTAGTAAAAAAAAGTTTTAGTAATGAGCACAGATTTGTCACCTACAGAAGAATGTTACAGTATGCAAGATTTAACTATGATAGAGTCTGTCTGCATTAGCAATATAATAATGAACTCATTCTAGGTGCTGCCATGTAGAGTCCAGGCTTTAGGAGTCAAGCTCTCTGACATTGCGGCTTCTTCTGCTGTTAATCGGGTGTTTTTTTTCCAACAGCATCTGATCCTTAAATAAAATGTGCAAAAACTGCTGATTTTCACTCTTGATTACTTGGCGATGGCAGCGTTAATTTAAACCACAAAAGCAAAGTCTGTATTGTGTCAGTCTAGTCCGCAGCCCTTTTTTTTTTGGGTCTTCCACTAGTTTTACAATTGCAGCATTATCAGATTCAGTGTCTGTTGTGTACCATCAAACTGGACAATATTTTTGGACACCCTCACAGCAGTATAAGATTAGTTATTGTGTGCAATTTAATCAAATTTGGTTATATTTCTATAATGTTTTTGCACATAGGAATTTATTAATAAATAATTAAAGTGGTTCTAAAGCATAAAGGTTTTTAGTTAATGCAACCTATGTATGAAAGTAAAATACCAGTTTCACACAACCCCCCTAGGCCCCTTATACTTATCTGAGCACTAGTAAAAATTGACCACACAAGCAAGCATTGTCCATCTTCTGTGCTTTGCATGATCAGTTTAGAACAAAGAAGAAGGGGGCAAAGAGGATTAACTAAGTGTTTCAGATAGAAAAGGTACATTTAAAATGTTAAAGGCTACAATTTAAAATATACAAATACAGTATGTGAACATACACATAGAAAACGATATATGTATTATGTATTTAGGGTAAAATACACTTTAAAGTGCAACGTTGACTTTTTTAACTTGTGAGTGGACAAACCTTAAAACCTCCTGTAGTTTTTATATTACCTATGGCCCCAATATCATTGGGGCAGGAAATCCACCCTATGTGCCCACTGACAGCAATAAAAATCTGAAAGAAATTCTTATCCTGATACACTCTAACAAAAATGTTTTGTTTGGCGCTCCACTTTAGAGTTAAAAAAAAAAATTTGCAAATACTGTATTGCTGTTGCCAACAGAAAAATAATTAGGACTGCAGAACATTAATGGTCCATAAGGAACATTCACAATATAAGCTGGTAAAATATTTGGTTTCAAATATACATTCTTACAGTGTCAGGTTTTGTAAAACTATTTAAAACAAATAGTTTCTCTATGTAATACATTCTGAATTAGTGTTGCTGACACTTTTTAATGATTACATATAGATTTCATATTGCCCATTACGGTTACGCATTTTATATTTTCTCTCAAGAGTGAAAAGCCTCAAAATAAATGCTGTTGATGGAAAAAAATCCTCTTAACTGGCAAATTAATTTTCCAAACTATTTGCTTAACCTGACTATTAATCTTAAACAGTCATATTTTAGCTATACATATATGAAAATACCTTGCATTATTGTGGGTACATATATTCATAAAAAAAAAACTTTACTACCATCATTAGTGATTCTATTTATGTGCATTTTACCTTTGTGTTCAGTGAAGTATTTTGAGAAAGATTTTAGATTGTTAATTCAGAGTTTTCTCAGGTGCATTGAACGCTGGGAATTGAAGAACACAGGGGAGTACTTCCTGCGTTCTCGTTCTCCCACAGGAGCCTGAATGGTCTGTTAGTGATGATGTAAATATAGCATTTATATTGCTGACTTAAAGCGGAGTTTCAGTCGTATTTAACTTTATTAAAAGTCAGCAGCTACAAAAAGTGTAGCTGCTGACTTTTAATAAACACTCACCTGTCCCACGATTCCCGACGCTAGCATCACAAGTGTCGGCACCCGGCCATGACAGCTTTTGGCTTCACTGCCAAGTGCGCACTGCACTGGGCAATCTTTTGGGATCTGTGGCGTGAAGTTTTGGGGGGGCGTGGCTAGCTGGCTGAGTGAATGGCTGCACATTGAAACAGCTCCTCTCCACAATGGACTATAAGAGGCTTCTAGAGCACCATAGGTCTCCTGTACGAGCCAATTTTGAGCTCTTACACAGCGGGCACACACCCAGATGTCTGTAAGGAAGAAAAAGGGTCATACAAAGCTGGGGAAGATGACCGCCTTCTTCCCTCAGCCGCGCTGACGGCCCTACAGGCTCTATACATGGCTCCCATCCACAGCACAGCTCGGCACACAACAGGCAGGAATCAGGAGGACAATCTCTCCCACCTTTTGTCTACATCCAGCCCAGCAAACAGCAAGGCTAAACGAAACAACTCACCAGAAGCTAACCTGGAGGTAAGCTGTTTTGATTCATCCTTAGATGACACCAGGGAGCTGCAGGACTCTATCTCAGACTTCCCTACGGCAAATCTGCCAGCAATTGATACCACCCTACGTTCTACCCTCCTTGCAGATATGCAATCACTGGCACAACAATTAAAATTTGAAGTATCTGCAGTAAAAAAAGGGTCTCCCATATTGAAACAAAAATAGAGGATTTTGCATCTACCTTTAACTATTTGGTAGATGCTCATAATGACAGGGAAGATGAGCTTAAATGGATAAAAACATAGATAAAAACCAAACTGGCAGATTTGGAGGACGGGTCCCGACGTAACGTCAACATTTGTGGGATCCCCAAATCTATCAAACCTCCAGACCTTAATGCCTATTTCACCAATATCCTGAAGGAAGCTCTCCCTGACGCACCTTCCAAAGACCTTCTTATAGATTGCATACACAGGCTACTGAGACCCAAGCACATCTGATCCCATTTACCCAGGGATACCATAGTAAAATCCACTTTTTTCACACAAATGAGCAGTTCATGTCAGCCATCAGGCATCGAGATACCCTGCCTCAAAGTCTACAAGAATTATCTTTCTATGGTGACCTATACGCTACTCTACAACAGAGAAGACAGCTTGCTATCATCACAAAAGCTTTAAATAATCACCACATTACCTATCGTTGGCTATACCCTGTTAAAAACCTAGTCACAAAAGATGGATCCACACATGCAATCACTACTATGAAAGAAGGCCCTACACCTACTGCAAGCATTGCAAATTCTAGAACCACAAGGCGCAAAAGAGGGGGGCTCCTCTCATTCACCTCTGTCCACTCAGGATAGCTCTGATGTTGAAGCAGGCTGAATCCGGAGTACTTTTCAATACAAAATTGACCCAACTCTCTGATGGCCCAGGAGGTTGCCACATTGTTCTTTTCTTTTTTGACCCCACTAGTTCTAGCGGTACCATACCCGCACAGATTCTGTAAAGAATTGTTCATTTTTTTTAATTATCTTTTTTTGCTTATGAACATTTTCACATAATTCCTGTATAGTTCTTCATTGGCAGATCACCAGTCTCATTGACGTTCATCCGACTACGTTCATCGTCTACTAGAGTATTCAACTTCTTTGCTCAGCACCTTCGCTAGTGTTCCTTCTTCTAGCAGGTAACCCATTACTAAAACTGTTGTTTTTCCACGATAATACCACCTACAACAACATCCCTACTGAAAGCTACATCTAAAACACAATAGCCTTCCAAATATCGTCTATAAATGTAGAGGGCCTGCATAGTCCTTATAAGAGACAGATGGCCTGGAAAGAAGTGGACCAACTTAAATACGTTGTCATTTTGTTTTCAGGAGACACACAAACCTCCTACCATTCAGCACTGTAACTTTCCACATGTCTTTTTGGCCAATGGCCCCTCCAACAAAAGAGGAGTGGCAATTGCCATCAAGAATTCCATCCAATTTACCTAACTAGGGGTTCCCCTAGATACATCCAGCAAATTTATCATTCTTATCTGCAAAATCAACAACACCAAATACACTTTGGTCAACGTATACCTTCCAAATACAAAGCAGCTGTCTTTCTTGAAAAAAATCTGGAAAAAAGTCACTTCCCTGCGTTAGGGGCATGTGATTCTATGTGGTAACTTCAGTGCTATACCTGATAAAGGTTTGGACCTTTCCAGTGTCCCCAAGAAACAACAACATAGAGCGACACTAGACCATTTTATCTCTACCTCAGGAATGTTTGACATCTGGAGATGCCATCACTCATCAGAGAGAGATTTTTTTTTCAAATGCACACCACACATATTCTCGCATCGACTTATTCTTGGCAGATACATTTTTGTTACAGAAAAGACTAAATCAGATATTCATTGTATTACATGGTCTAATCACACCCCAATTTCCATCAGTGTGGGGGAGATCAGCTGTGAAACGAGGGCGAACAGATGGCGCAATGATATTTATACAATATCACAGCCAGAAAACACAAAACAAAAATCTCCTGGCCCTGATGGCTACTCGCCAGAATATTATCAATTATTTAGCTCTACACTATCGCCATACCTGCTACAGGTCTTTGATGCCGCAATGTCCACTGCTAGCTTTTTGTCTGAAATGCTAACAGCTACAATTATAACACTTCCTAAACCAGGTAAAAATTTTAACACACCTCAAAATTCCAGACCACTACTCACTACTGAATGTAGATGTTAAATTGTACGCCACAATTCTAGCCAACCGACTTGAAAAAACCTTACCAAACCTGATAAAGCGGTTTAACAGGACAGGTTCTACTCAGAACAGGACTCGCCGTGATTGACCAAAGAAGTTGAGTGCATATGCTCAGTGTCATCCCCAGAGTTTGTCTTTGGGAAATAGATGTATGAGTGCTGCCAACGTTGCTGCATTGGTTGAAGGGGTGTCAGTGCTCAGAGCATACGCCGCACACTGCATCAAATTGGTCTGCATGGCTGTCTTTCCAGAAAGAAGCCTCTTCTAAAGATGATGCACCAGAAACCCTGCAAACAGTTTGCTGAAGACAAGCAGACTAAGGACATAAATTACTGGAATGTCCTGTGGTCTAATGAAACCAAGATAAACTTATTTGGTTCAAATGGTGTCAAGTGTGTGTGTGGTGGCAACCAGGTGAGGAGTACAAAGGTAAGTGTAGCGGAGTAGCAGTATTATCCACGATATCTCCCCTGATAGTCAGGTCCAGCATACAATAATCCTAGTAGCGTATAATATTCCAAACCCTCCAATAACCATACGGCACATGGCTTGGAGGTCAAAACTAGACTGCTTTGTTTATTGAAAAACACAGGGATTTACACTCAGCCAAAACCCCTCCCTCTTTGAGACATTCCACACACAGAGCTGAACATCCCATAATAACCTTAGTCTGCCAGACAAACAATAGGACAATAGGAGGCAGGTATGTAACAATAACAAACCCCCACCCATCTCCTGAGGGACACTGCTCAGATATATGATAGTCCCAAGTGAAAGAGTTCTCACTCTCTCTCTACATACCAAACACTTGGTTCTTAAAAGGTATACACATGCAATACACCTAATGCATACACGAAGGACAATATACAGTGGCTGTGTTTGCCACAATGCTCCCCCAGAACCAAGCTGGCATACACAGTCTGATCCATAACGGATCGGCTTGGGGATGTCCGGGGAGTACTCACAGATAATTTTTCCAGTTCAGTTTGTCGCGATAACCCATCAGCATTGCCATTCTGTTTTCCCGGGCGGTAGTGAATAGTAAAGTCATAAGGTTGTAACGCCAAACTCCAGTGCAACAACCGGGCATTGTCCCCTGCCACTCGGTTTAGCCATACCAACGGGTTGTGATCCGTGAACTGTTGTCCATACAAGTAGGGCTGAAGCTTCATTCCCTGGGGAGACGCTCTCTGCTCAAGTAGGTTACGGGTTGTTCTCTGCCATCTTCCCCAACCGGGCTCAATACTGTTCTTAATCCAAACATTGAAGTGTCTGGACCTCAGAAGGCCATTAGGTCTCCGGGATGTTGGCCTGGTGTCTGGACTGGCAGGAACGCTGAGGGCAACTGGCCTAGATCGTTCCCCAGTAAGATGTCGGTGGGGAGCTCCCGTATCAACCCCACATCAATCAGACCTGACCCAGCACCCCAATTCAAGTGGACCCTCGCAGTGGGTAGTCGGTGTACTGCTCCCCCTGCCATCCGTACCACTGCTGAGCCTTCGGTTCGAGCGGTATCTGGAACCAGGTGTCGCTTGACCAAGGTGAGAGTGGCTCCCGTGTCTCGGAGACCTTGAGCGGGCATTCCATTTAACTGGACCGAGTGTAGATGATGCTGTTGGTTCTCCATAGCGGCTTGCACCGGGTTAGCTTCATGAAGGGTACCCCATTGCTCCTCAGTGTGTTTGAACCTGGGTACGACTGGGGAAACCTCTGTGGGATAGTAAGGGGACCGTTGTCCATGCTGAAGGGGGTGACCCTGGTCGGATCCATGCAGCTTGGTTCCTGCTCTGGGTACAGTCTCGTCGATAGTGCCCAAACTGCTTGCACCTGTGGCACTGTACCCCACTGCGGGACGGGTATCTGGGTGTCTGGTGTTTGGAGGAGTGTCGCCCCGTCTGTGGTAGTAGTGGTCCTGTGGTGCGAGCCTGCTGCCGGGTAACAACCGAATAAGCTTTGTGGATGGTAGATTGGGGAACAAAAGCTGAAGTCAGCTCCCCCAGGTCGTTGCCCAAAATAACGTCTGCGGGTAAATCCTGCATCATGCCCACCTCCACATTCCCTGACCCAGCTCCCCAATTCAGGTGTACTTTCGCAGTGGGAACTTTGAAAATGGCTCCCCCAGCTACTCGCACAGCTACAGAATCCCCAGTGAGTTGTCTGGATGCAATAAGGTGATTCCGGACCAACGTGATGGTAGCCCCAGAGTCACGTAACCCTTCTAGTTGTCTCCCCTCCATGTGCACAGCTTGTCGGTGGTTTTGTCGATTGTCCAATGCCGCTTGGATGGGGTTAACCTCGTGTAGGGTGCCCAGGGGTTCCTCCATTTGGATTGCTGTGGAGGGTTGTAATGCAGGGGCTGCTTGGTAACAGTGTACAGCGGCTTGAGGTGCTGGTGTGTAGCCCTGATTCGGCCAGGGCTGACGAGGCCAATTCCGGGGACAGTCTTTCTGTATGTGCCCCATTTGGTTGCAGAGATGGCACTGGGTATGGGCTCGTGGTTGGTACCTGGGGTACTGACTGTTACCTCCTCCTGAACGTGGGTGTGCTGGTTCGGTGATGGCTGGTCGGTGATAGGGTTGCTGGGCAACTACCCTAGGCGGTGGTCGTTGTTCCCGTCTAGTGTCTTGGTGCTCATCTGCTAATTTAGCAGCCTCTGGAAGGGTGCAAGGTTTACGGTCCCTTACCCAGAGCTGCATTTCTTGAGGTAGTCTCCGGAAAAACTGCTCCAACAATAATAATTGCAAAACATCCTCTCGTGAAGTGGCTTGTGCTGCATCCAACCATCCGGTGGCCGCCCCGTGCAAACGATGGGCAAACTCAGTGTGGGAATCTTGGTCCTGCTTTTTAAGATCCCGGAATTGGAGTCGGTATGCCTCGGAGGTGATGGCATACCTGGTCAAAATCGCCTGCTTAACTTTCTGGTAGTCCCGGATGTCGGCATTAGGGACTGCCCGATATGCATCGGCCGCCCGGCCAGACAATTTCCCAGCCAATATCTGTACCTGATCCTCTGGGTCAATGTTATGTAACTGGCACAGCCTCTCGAAGTCTTGCAAATACCCATCTATTTCTCCCTCCGTGTCCGTGAAGTTTTTAAATGCCTGGTACGGTATTTTGGGTTTACCTTGCGGCATGCTGAGTGGAGTTGGGTGTACTTGGAGAGGTTGTGGCTGGGGCCCCCTTTTGGCCATGATGTATTCATGTACGTCCGCTGAGACCCGTTCATGGGTTTCCATTGATGGGGTACTTGGATACAACGCTATCCTGCTGCGAAATTCCAGTTCAAATTCTCGGTCTGTTTCTGGCCCTGCACCCATGGCTGCTCTGTCTTCTTCCATGAGTTCTTCGATCAGTGTCCCCTTGTTTTTGTTGCTGGCTATCTTGCCTCTTGCCTCCAGCAATGCTTTCAATGTCTGCCACTTTAGCCGTGTATAATCCGTTCCCATTCACCAGCCTTTCGTGTAGTTTTACGTACTGCCGAACTCCGATTTCATCTGCATAGTTTGGATCATACATTGCTGTTTCTTTTCTCTTTGTTCGCATGAATACTGCCGACCGCTGCTTTGCTGCGTGGATAAAGATCCCGTCGCTTGCCACCAATTGTAGCGGAGTAGCAGTATTATCCACGATATCTCCCCTGGTAGTCAGGTCCAGCATACAATAATCCTAGTAGCGTATAATATTCCAAACCCTCCAATAACCAGACGGCACATGGCTTGGAGGTCAAAACTAGACTGCTTTGTTTATTGAAAAACACAGGGATTTACACTCAGCCAAAACCCCTCCCTCTTCGAGACATTCCACACACAGAGCTGAACATCCCATAATAACCTTAGTCTGCCAGACAAACAATAGGACAATAGGAGGCAGGTATGTAACAATAACAAACCCCCACCCATCTCCTGAGGGACACTGCTCAGATATATGATAGTCCCAAGTGAAAGAGTTCTCACTCTCTCTCTACATACCAAACACTTGGTTCTTAAAAGGTATACACATGCAATACACCTAATGCATACACGAAGGACAATATACAGTGGCTGTGTTTGCCACAGTAAGTGTGTCTTGCCTTCAGTGAAGCATGGTGGTGGGAGTGTCATGGTCTGGGGCTGCATAAGTGCTGCCGGCACTGGGGAGCTACAGTTCATTGAGGGAACCATAAATGCCAAGATGTACTGTGACATACTGAAGCAGAGCATAAACCCCCTCCCTTCAGCGACTGGGCCGCAGGGCAGTATTCCAACATAACAACCCCAAACACACCTCCAAGATGACCACTGCCTTGCTAAAGAAGCTGAAGGTAAAGGTGATAGGCTGTCCAAGCATGTCTCCAGACCTAAACCCTATTGAGCATCTGTGGGGCATCCTTAAATTAAAGATGGAGGAGCGCAAGGTCTCTAACATCCACCAGCTCTGTGATGTTGTCATGGAAGAGTGGAAGAGGACTCCAGTGGCAACCTGTAAAGCTCTGGTGAACTACATGCCCATGAGGGTTAAGACAGTGCTGGAAAATAATGGTAGCCACACAAAATATTGACACGTTGGTCCCAATTTCGACATTTTCACTTAGGGGTGTACTCACATTTGTTGCCAGCAGTAGACAATAATGGCTGTGTGTTGAGTTATTTTGAGGGGACAACAAATTGACACTGGTATGCAAGCTGTACACTCACTACTTTACATTGTCGCAAAGTGTAATTTCTTCAGTGTTGTCACATGAAAAGATATAAAATATTTACAAAAATGTGAGGGGTGTACACACTTTTGTGAGATACTGTATACATTAATCTCCACTCTAAAACTGCTTTTTTTTTCAAACCAATCTCTTTACTTAAATGGGAAGTCGAACTAGGCAAATCATTCTCTGACCAACAATGGTTGAAGGCGATCGGAAATAATTATCATTTCTCCTGATGCTCCAACTATTGGAAACTAGCGCAAAAATTCATATTAAGATGGCATTTTCCTCCTTATATAGTTGCAAAATTCTCTAAAACCAACTCAAATCTCTGCTGGAGAAACTGTGGACAGGTCGGAACCCTGACACACATGGTTTGAGCTTGCTTCCATCTCCGCAGCTTCTGGTCATAGATATTTAAAATAATATCTAGAGTGACTGGAATATTTGTTAAACCAAACATTGAACAAACTCCGCATTATTCTTAGCATCAACATTTCGATTTTCCATTGCTGGTCAGATCCATAGCCATACACATACTATTTGCAGCACACTCAGCGATAATGCGTTAATGGAAAACAAATGAAATACCTAGCATACAGAATACAAAAACATTTTACCATATAGAGATGGTACTATGTCCAGGTATGAAGCTAATTGGTCTCTCTGGAAACTGTTTTATACAAACTCTTGATTAGTCGGATGAATCCCCATGCCAGTTTCAATCCTCGCCATTATTATCTAAAGCGAACTCAGGATTTCTTTAAAAACTGTTTTTACAGTCATTAATCATCTTTTTATTGCTCGCAATCCAACTAATCACATGTAGTTAACTCTTTTTATTTGACTTACACTAATATACAATAGAAGTACGTGATCTTTAATTGTATACTCTAACCAATGAATACAAATTAGTCAATATATTTGACCAAAACAGCAATACAAAGTTATCATTAGTGAAATATTCAACCTATTTCTAATCATTTCTATACAATATCACTTGTTTGAAGAACATTTTGATACGATTGTTGTTCACTGTTTCACAAATCTCTAATACTGTTATACATTTTTTATTGTAACAAAGAATGTTCATTATTCCTTCTGTGAAAAATTAAATAAAAAACATTTAACTTAGTCGGTTCACACTAAGGCGACACGACTCCTTACTACTTCGGGGGCGACTTGTGCATTACCATGCACCACGACTTCGGAGTGAATTGCAGGGACTTCACATAATGGAAGTCTATGCAAGTCGCACCGAGGTCGCCCCGAAGTAGTACAGGACCCTTTTTCTAAGTCGGAGCGGCTTGTGTCGCTCCTATTAGAACGGGTCCTGTAGTGGTCAATGGACCGCGAGGGAGCGCAACTTGTCAGGCTGACAAGTCGCCTGACAAGTCACGCTAGTGTGGACAAGTTCTAAAAGTCCTATTTAAGTTTTACACCCCTTTCTATCCCTTTATAATCCTTCACCCTTGCATGTTGTTGACGTATCGCAACTGGCATTTAAGTTTTCTGTTTTTCTATGACCGATATTATAAGGTGTAATGGTTAAATGTAAACCTTTTCATTTTATATCTTTGTAAATCATTTTTTTTTTTAGGAGAATTTAGGAAAGGAAGTAGGTTTATTATGTTTTTGAAAAGGGAACATAAAATGGAGAAACAGGAAATGTGGAAAAAAAAAAATCTAACAGTTAAAGTAAACCTATGTTTTAACCCTACTGGATAAAATAACAGGTTCACTTTACTATAATGGGGCAAAAAGCATGTACTTGGTCCCTCAGCTGTTGCTATGATCTGCTGTCAGCCTGCCAAAGGTTTGTGTGTAATTTCTGAATGTCTTAAAGCCAACTTTGTAATTGGATTGGCTTTGGGCTTGCGACACTGCTTTGTGGAAGTTCAGACACTGCATGGAACGACTGTGTGCAAAAAGATATATACCTACTCAGATGTAACACACCCCACATGCTTCTGTTCGATCAGCTAGTTACCTCTATACCCTGCACTCTACCCATTGAAAGCAGCTGGATGATTGGTAATTTCCTTGTACGAGTAACATTTGGGAAACAGGTGACATGGGAAGCAAGAATTCCATGCCTATGTCTACCCCTAACAAGCACTGCAGAATAATAGCCTTACATCCTGATGTACGGTTCTTCGGAACATGACACAAGACACTGGCTTTAATCTTAAAAGGAACTTGTCATGAATCATAAAGTTAAAGTACATTTAAACCCAAAAAGAAAAATGTGATCCATTGCAGCTTACCATTCCTTAGATGTGGTGGCTACATTAGATTTCATTTTTCAGGGTAAGGGCATTAAAGCCAAGGAGAAAAAACCTGTTGATCTTGCCTGAAATGAAGAGTCCTTGTCACTTCCTGTAGGCTTAAACGACCACAAAAGCAATCTTTCCTATGTATACTACTAAACCCATCAGCCATCATGTAATGGTGAGTTACAAAACCAGATGTGTCTAGAAGTCTAGCCTGTGTGTAAGCCATGGCTGCCTTCCAGATACAGTGGGGAAATGAGTGCATGCATGAAGTAAAGTGTGTTGTTTACAAGATTATCATGTGAAAATAAAAGAAAAAAAGACAGAAAAATAAATAATGTGACTACCTCATCTAATAACTGGTAAACCGCAATATATAAAATTTAAATTTTTCGGTTTAGATAGGTTTTAAACTAGTATAGGCCCCTAAGTGCATGCAGCAAAAGACCACGGGTAGCCCTAACGCTTTTAGGCCAACAACCTCCCAGACTTTTAAGAGTTCTGAAAGCCAGGAGGCAGAGGTGGGCATTCCAGGCATGTAACCACTGTGATTGGCTGTCACAGCGGTCATATAATCAGAAAGCTCCCAATTGCAAGTATTGCATCAGGAGCTTGCCGACTACCACACTTAGAGTTGTTTAACAGGGTCGCATATATGCGGTCGCTCAGCGTTAAGGCCTGCCCCATATATGCATACAGCCAGTACCAAGAGGTTGAAGATCGGCATATATTATAATCTCATTTCTAGATTCTTGGCAAAATGCAAGAATAATTAGAAGTCATAGGCCTCATTCAACACTTTAATTAAAAAACACAGCTTTTACAGGCATTTTTTTTTTCTCTGCCTCTAAACGCCCCTTGATGTTAGCCCATGCGTCCATGTACACTATAGGCATTTATAGGAGTTTAGAGGCAGGGGTGTTTAGAGGCAGAACAAAAACCCACCAAAGTTACGTTCAGGAGAGCAGCTTCTGAGCTTAAAATATACTCAAAAGTGCCTAAATGCGAGTTAACGCTAGGCACAGGTATGCACGATAATACATTTTAATGGCCAGAATAAATAAACATTCTGGCCAATAGTATGCATTAATGCCAGATATACAAACGTGCATGCAAAATTGCGGCTTTTAGCGCACTTTTCTACTGCTAAATTCCTGTAGGAAAAAGGGCGTTATAGATATTACAGTGTTCATAGGGCCTTAACAGTACGAAGGTCAGCTATTTAGGGGGCTATAGGATCTGCCTGTCTATAGCGGGTCTTAAATTAAAGTTAAGCATATTGATTTAAAGAACATCATCAAAATAGTATCATTTTTGAATATATTTGGTGAGCCCTAATTATGAGCTGCAGATAACCTTTTTGCACAAGTGTTTAGTTTCTGCTGCCTGCGTTCATTTTTAATAACGGGTCTACAATATTATGTGTGCTATTAGCATTACTAACTGTAACACTAGAGAGCCCTAATCACTGCCTACCCATCTGCAACTGGTGCTCTCATTTTAACCTCAAATATATCACATTTGTATTAAAATGCAGCTCTCATGTCTCTATTATTAAAAAAATATGTGAGGCAGTTTTAATAAGGATATTAGGATATATAGTGACTAGTCCTATTATGACAGTTTAGTTTGCTTTTTATCAAAGCAGCTGTGGACATGCAGCTAAATGAAATCTTGGAATTAATTTGTTGTTCTGTATAGAATTCCTGTAAAAGGACCTTTGCAAGCCAGCTGATCACTAAAGAGAGTTTTATATGCCAAAATCATCTCTTACTGGCATGATGTTTCTTTCTCAGCATTTTATATTTATTATTTAAATGCTCACAGACATTAATGCAATGTAATTTGGATATTTTAACAATCACAAACCTGTGAAAAAGTAGCAGTTGTGTTAATTTGTAACTTCACCAAACACACCTGATCATATTTTTAATATTCAGCAAACAGTTAAACCAAACTGAACATTGCATGAGTCACAATGTAGTATTAATAGGGGAACAAAGCATTTCTAAAGTAAAGAACTTCAAGCCTTTCCGTTCTGCTATGTTCCATAGAAATAATACATATATGACATTATTTTATTGGGCAGATGATGATGGTTTTTGCTTTCCGTAAAATATCTGACACTGCCCAAATTACAAAATTGTTGCATTGGAAAAAATTGCTGAAAATTTTATTTTTCTAACTCTTGGATTATTTCTTTGTCCTGAATGTATTATAAGTTAGAACGCTTTGTATTAATTCAGAAAGTGCAAAGTGTTCTCTGAAAGGAGCCTGGGCTGAGTGGCCGGCCGACCTGCTGTCTTCAATAAGCAGGACTGTAACTGCTCAGTGTGGGATATGGAAGTAAGTGGAGATCACTGAAGTAGCTGTGTCTCCAGGGACATTAGCCAGGTATGGTATAATAAAATATCCATGCCTGGAATGTTTCTTTAATTCAGCAAAAGTGCTGGGGCAGGTTGCTGCAAGCAGGCTTAGGACCACCACAGGTAGTTCTACATTGGAAAATCTCGCACCACTGAGTTTTATAATTAGGTCTTCAAGCAGACCTAAACCAACCTTTCCTTTTCAGCCAAGGATGCTGCGATCGTAGCCTCTGTTTAGTCTGTCTTGCCATGGTGCTGCACATGTGATCAGTTGTAACATCAGCCATTTGATGGCTTGACAGTTTGGTTGAGAGAACAAGCAACTGTGACCGTTATCATTTGCGGTATGCCTTGAATGTAAGTGTTTTTAAACTGTTATATCAATGGGTTTAATTTTGCTTTAGGACAGCTGACGATGGATTGTGCACAAAGTATAGTGGAAAATTCTGAACGAGCTAGTTTAAATGTATTAAGTACTGCAGCTTTGCTGGCTTTTTTCATTTTTATGTTTTGTTTTTAAATACATATGCTGTGCCATGCTTCATGTCCCAACAGTTCCATTTGTTTGATTAGCAGTGTGTTGGCGTGACAAGGCAATCTATCAGAGGTAATCGATCTGATTAGTATGGAGATGATATGAACACAGATTGTATTGATGTTTAATAGTGCAAGAGGCCAGGTGTGCCACACGTTATGGATGTTTTTTTCTATGCTTCATGCAAACTTTGAATGGAATGTAAGCAAATGCGGTAGATTTTACAGTTAGAAGATGAATTTTCTGAAATACTCTGTAAATGCTTTTGCATAAGAAATGCATCCATTCATTAAATATGATGTTTGCTCTCAACAGATATGGATTTGAGTTTCTACTGCAAAATTTCAAACATGATTTTATCTAAAACAGAGAACACTGTGTAACATAAACTTATTATGAAATGTTTTGTGCTCTTTACTAAAAGAGAATATTCCAGAAAATAAGATTTATTTATTTGTTCTTATTTTTTTTTTGCAAACATAATTCATGAAAAAAAATGTTATAAAGTTTATACTTTGAGTTAACCCATACAATATTTTGCAAGGAAGGGAAATAGGAAATTTGTAGGCCTTTATATAATTGCTTTTACCATTTTTTATTTTAGTTATGAAGAAAATATGTCAGCACAGAATAGATAAGTTAAAGGCATTTAAATATATGAAAATAAACCAGGGACCCCTTAATTGTGACAGCCTTTGTAGGAAATCAGGGGGGTTTCCCCTGGGCATCTCTTGGGGTCTGCTTGGACTGTGAGTTAAATTTAAAGGACTGCAGAGCCACTTGTTTGTGAAATCTTAGGAAATTTTATGGTGATATCATTTGGTGTAAATTGTGAAGGGTGGTACAGAGGTACCATATTATTTACAGTGAGGCTAGATACTGAACTATTAAAAACACTTTAAAGATCTGCTTTGTGCATTGTGCTGATTTTCTAAAGGAATTAAGAATTAAGAATACTTTCACAATAAATTGATAAAATATCCACTTTAATCATTTAGATCATTTTAATCATTTGGTCACCTGAAAATTAAATTTGTTTTTATTTGTTTGATTTGCACGTAATTGGGTAATTGAGAATTGGATAATTGAATTGATTATTTATATAATAACTTGTGTGAAGATTCCCAGCTCCTTTAGTAGAAACAACCTCTTTGCAATAAGCCATTAATATATGGAGGGCGTTAAAGTGAATATTTAAAGCTTAACTCCAGACACAAAAACTTTCATTGACATACATTCCTCAATAGCCACAAAGGATATAAATACAATTTGGGTGCAACAAATGCCTTTGCAGACCCAGATATTACTTTAAAAGTAGCATAATCCGAGAACTGGCTCCCGCCCCTTTTGTTGGATGTCAGCCCTACAAACTCTTTTCCCCCTGGTTTGTCGGTATGAATTCAATACAACCTCCAGCTGAGCCAATTCTACATCCTCAATTTTGCATTTAACAAAAACTCATACATATGATTTCTTTGATATGTTAAGTATTGATTAATGTAAGTCCTTGCTGTTTGTTTGATTGTTTTTTGAAGTTTTACTGTTATCTTCATTAAATCCTCAATAAAAACTATTGAAAGTAAAAGTAGCATAATCCACTGTGTTGCACATACTGTAGACTGTGCAGAGAATGGAGCTGTGAAAGGGACTCTAAATACACTTACAAATAACTTAAAAAAAATTGCGTGGTATGGAGTCAATACGTAAAAATTCAAACCACCCACAAAACCACCTAAACTCCTTGCTCAACAAGCCACCTGCTATGCCAATAAATATATACAATATATCTAGCGAAGAATAAAAAAAAAAAAAAAAAAAAAAACATATACAGTATATAAATTAAAAAAAATAGGAAGTGAAACCTGCCTAACATAAAATATGAAGAATTTATTGCACACACAAAATTCTAAAAAAAAACATGGTCAAATGTTAAAAATCCCCCCTATATGTTGCTCTTGAAAATTCTGACCAAATGATCCATATAGCAAGAATTTAGAATAAGCAATATATGCAGTGATCAAAGTCCACAGACTCCAATAACCTCCAAATAAGTTTTATAAAACGTTAATCTAATGTAACACTATAATAGCACATACAAGGATGAGTCCTCAATCCACAAATAGCCAGGTGTGATGCTAAATATTATAGTACACCCCCAGGAGACACAACTGGCCATCAGGATACATTTCAAACATGCATATCTGATGTAACAAAGCCATATCCTGGTGTGTATCCAGGTGTGTCTGTGTTATTTAAGCACAGCACTATGTATAAACATATAGTTGGGTTATAGCAATTATCATCCAATTAGTCTATGGGTACTGGACAGGGTGAACTTAATTCTTCAGGGCCGAGTTTAGATTTGGCTTTCCTCACTCTTTACCTGTTCTCTACTATGTATGGACCTCACCAGTGCTTGATAAGTGTACTGAGACTCACTCTGAATGATTTAGCATCATGGGCATGGCTGCCAGTGTTTGAATACACATAGTGGTAACCATAATCTACACCCAATGTTTTTGCTACCATGTCCTGATGTTCTGAGGTCACCTAAGAGAAGGACACGTTGTGTGCCAGTGTAATACTTTTTGTATATTTTGTGATAAAACAGTTTCACTTCCTTTTTTTTTTCTTTTTGTATACAGTATACTTTGTGATGTATACTATATATTAGTTGGTATCAATGGTGGTTTGTTGAGCCTGGATTTCATGCCTTTGTGGGTGCTTTGACATCAAGATTCAGGTAGGGATACACATGCCTTTTGGTTTTTATATCTTGCTTTTTTCAAGACATAAGTATTTTGTACAAATAATGTGCTTTGGTCTGCACAGCAAATAGATGCATACACAATTATTTCATAATTATTAAGATTTGTAAGTGGTTTGGGCTCTAATCATTCAGAATTGGCACATGTGAATGACAGAATATGAGAACAGGAGTAATGTTTACATGTTAAACACTCCTATTCATTAAAGCTTGAAACTTGAAGTTTTCTTTGTATATCCCCAGTTCAGTGTCTTTGGAAGTAAAGCCAGATACAATTTATTTCTTTAGGGGCCTAATTATTAAGATGCTAGATTCAGCATGTCTGTTTCAGTAGACAGTTTAGCAGTACAACCTCTTTGTAATTTTATGTCTGGTTATAGAATCTTTTGTGTTTGCATTTTTTTGAAATATTTAGTCCTTTCTATTAAATTTTCAAGTCAGATTCTTTTTGGTCCCAAAGTAGAATTTATAATTTATGGTGACATTTTCTACCAAAATGTGTGCAGCACTTTTCTTTTATCCTTTTTTTTCCTCTTAATGCTGGCTTCTGAAAGCCGGCCTGTCTTAAAAGCTTCTATAAAGAAGTCTCTCTCATTCTTGGTAATTGTATTGAATTAATAGCTTTCTAGCTACTGGTCACTGATCACTCCTTACTTAATATTAATCATAGGTGTTATAATTTCACAGTTGGGTCATTAGAAGTATGGATGTAGCAGATAAATTGATTTTACTATTCAAATGTATGGTTTGTGGCTTCTAGGATTTTAATGCAAATGTGCTTGTGTTTTATGTGTACTGTGCATAGCGGTGAGCTGCAGTGCATGTCAATGAGAATACTGTAGTGCTCATTGAAATGACTACTAAACATAAACTTACTGCTATGCAAAGTAAGGAACAACAGAATTGTACAGCTAAGAGATTTGTATCTGTTAGGCTTAGCCTTTTGATCCACAAAGAAGGTCTGTATTACTGTATATTGATTTCATTGTTAATAGTGTCTCTAATAGGCATTTCTTTGTGCTATAAGAATGGATATGGTAAATGTAATGTCACTGAAATAGGTTTAGCTATTATGACCACAATAACTGCCATAATAAGCAACCTGTATTCAGTTGCCTACAGGACCTCTCTAGTAAGCTGACAACTAAATGGGTATTAAATCAGCATCAAAAAATGAGTACAAAAGCTGACATAAAGTATGGCTGGTGGTAAAAGCACACACAAAGTTCTGAAATAAATATCTGGGATAAACCAAAGTCTAAATGTTATATGAATAAAGCCGGCACACGAAAAGTCTTCTTCCAAGTAAAATGCTTTATTCCAACATGGATAGCGGTGACAACATGACAGATGCTGACGCGTTTCGGCTTTACGCCTTCCTCCTGCTATGAGGAAGGCGTAAAGCCGAAAACCGTCAGCATCTGTCATGTTGTCACCGCTATCCATGTTGGAATAAAGCATTTTACTTGGAAGAAGACTTTTCGTGTGCCGGCTTTATTCATATAACATTTGGTTTGGACTTTCAGCCTGAGCACCGACACTTAGCTCTTTATTTTCCCATAGTGTGGTGGAGCTAGGGTGAGTTACTGTATAAACCCAAGTCTGCCTGCTTTACCTCTGTCACAGGTGTCAGTGATGCAAAGGTATAGTGACTTAGCAGCAAAGATATTAAAGGGCATCAGCAACAAGGGTGTTGAATATACTCTGACATACTCAGAGGGACATGCACTGCCTCACTGTCGTTCACTATTGTTTATTTCTTGCTTATGTCTACATATTGGTGCAAAGCTTAGAACCTCGCACTTAGGAGGAAGAGTGGCCAAACACAGAAAACATTTTTCTATGGCTGGAATGTACTAGTGCTCTTATAAAGATTCTGTTCATGGAAAGCAAGGTACACTATATTGGGACACCTGCCTTTTACACGTACATGAACTTTAATGGCATCCCAGACTTAGTCTGTAGGGTTCAATATTGAGTTGGCCCACCCTTTGCAGCTATAACAGCTTCAACTCTTCTGGGAAGTCTGTCCACGAGATTTAGGAGTGAGTCTATGGGAATGTTTGACCATTCTTCCAGAAGCGCATTTGTGAGGTCAGCCACTGATGTTGGGCAAGAAGGCCTGGCATGCAGGCTCCGCTCTAATTTATCCCAAAGGTGTTCTATCGGGTTGAGATCAGGACTCTGTGCAGGCCAGTCAAGTTCCTCGACCCAAAGCTTACTCATCCATGTCTTTATGGTCTTGTTGAAGCTGTTGGTAGCTGCAAAGGGTGGGCCAACTTAATATTGAACCCTACAGACTAAGACTCGGATGCCAATAAAGTTTATGTGCATGTAAAGGCAGGCATCCCAAAATGTTTGACAATATAGTATATGAACGCCTTGTCTGTAAATAAATAATGTAAGTCATTTTCTGGGGTCTCAGGAAGCGAATTCTGGGTTTGGAACTGTTTTTTTGCATTCTACCCAGTGGTGATTCTTTATACTCCAGGCAAATTGCTGAATACACTGATGAATTGCATGTGTGAGATCTGTTTTACCTGCCAAAGGAGACCTGCCTGGTAAGAAAGGAGACCTGGACCTTCTCTGCTGCAGTTTCACTTACTTACGTTTCCTCCCTACCACCACCCTGTAACTCGAAAGTAAATAGAGAAGCCGCACATTGATGATAATTAATCAAAAAGTTGTGCAAAACCAATATCTCTGTGAGCAATACAAAATATGTGTGTGAAAAAATGGGATTAACTCATATTAAACTATAATAATCAATGTGCATTAAATAAATAATAAAATAGCAGTTACATAACATTTATTTACTTATGCATAACAAAGAAGTAAACTTCAAAGAGAAATATATAAAAGTCCCAATGTGTAAGCTTGAAAATGCTAAAAGTCCACGTGTAAGAATCCCAAACCACCTCACAGACACTTAAGTTTGCCAGTACCCTTACAAAACTGTAATGATCTCCATGCACGTTCATTTTTATAACATCAGCTGTGTAATAGCAATAGAAACAATAATTATTTTTGACAATCCACTATGTTACTTGAAAAATCTGCTTTCGTGTCATGAGTGCTGCCTATCTGCTGTCAATCTCTTTCACAACTTTCTGGATCCCTTGAATGCTTTGCAGTTTCTCTTCTGCCCATTCCTTTTGGTTTACATTACTTTGGTTTTGGTGGACTACATATCCCATGGTACTTTGCTGCCTGCAAGCAGTGATTCCTGTACTGACTCTACCTCCCAAAACTCCTCCTCTCAGCACCTCTGTACTTCTGAAGGCAGGCTTGGGTGACACAAGCAGTGCCTACTCGCAGGATATAGTGAATACATGTCACAGAATGTAGGAAGCAGATGTGTGGGACAGTTTTAAAAAATATGTTTCCAAACATGAAGGTTGTTAAGATTATTAGGTGTTGGCGAGAATTAATTGAAAAACGCGTGGAAATGAAATTATAATTATGATAACTATTTTTAGAGATTTCCAGGCAACATGGCATTCCATGTGATAAGCAAATTACTGTACATGAAGCTTTAACCAACATCTCATCACAATCTAGTCTTTATAGTGTATATTTATTTGCATTAGAGGTGCCAATGTGTTTGTTAAGCAAGTTTAACTTTGCACACCTTGGAACATGTTGGCAATTTAGTGGGTTACAAAATAATTATTTAACTTCATCATTTATTTTATTTGCCAATCTGTTTTATTTTTTTTAGGAGCAATGCATATCAAAAGTAACCTAAATATCAAGTGAAACATTATATACCTAATATGAAATGTATTTATTGATTCAGTTCTTCTCATCAAACTGTATTGATTCATACATTTTTCCTCACAGAGCTGAAAGAAATGACTACCATTTTTTATGTTACAAACCCTCACAAGGTGCAGTATACAGTGGGTACGGAAAGTATTCAGACCCCCTTAAATTTTTCACTCTTTGTTGTATTGCAGCCATTTGCTAAAATCATTTAAGTTCATTCTTCTTCCTCATGAATGTACACACAGCTCCCCATATTGACGGAAAAACACAGAATTGTTGACATTGTTGCAGATTTATTAAAAAAGAAAAACTGAAATATCACATGGTCCTAAGTATTCAGACCCTTTGCTGTGACACTCATATATTTAACTCAGGTGCTTTCCATTTCTTCTGATCATCCTTGAGATGGTTCTACACCTTCATTTGAGTCCAGCTGTGTTTGATTATACTGATTGGACTTGATTAGGAAAGCCACACACCTGTCTATATAAGACCTTCCAGATCACAATGCATGTCAGAGAAATGAGAATCATGAGGTCAAAGGAACTGCCTGAAGAGCTCAGAGACAGAATTGTGGCAAGGCACAGATCTGGCCAAGGTTACAAAAAGATTTCTGCTGCACTTAAGGTTCCTAAGAGCACTGTGGCCTCCATAATCCTCAAATGGAAGACGTTTGGGACGACCAGAACCCTTCCTAGAGCTGGCCGTCCGGCCAAACTGAGCTATCGGGGGAGAAGAGCCTTGGTGAGAGAGGTAAAGAAGAACCCAAAGATCACTGTGGCTGAGCTCCAGAGATGCAGTCAGGAGATGGGAGAAAGTTGTAGAAAGTCAACCATCACTGCAGCCCTCCACCAGTCAGGGCTTTATGGCAGAGTGGCCCGACGGAAGCCTCTCCTCAGTGTAAGACACATGAAAGCCCGCATGGAGTTTGCTAAAAAACACCTGAAGGACTCCAAGATGGTGAGAAATAAGATTCTCTGGTCTGATGAGACCAAAATAGAACTGTTTGGCCTTAATTCTAAGCGGTATCTGTGAAGAAAACCAGGCACTGCTCATCACCTGTCCAATACAGTCCCAACAGTGAAGCATGGTGGTGGCAGCATCATGCTGTGGGGGTGTTTTTCAGCTGCAGGGACAGGACGACTGGTTGCAATCGAGGGAAAGATGAATGCGGCCAAGTACAGGGATATCCTGGACAAAAACCTTCTCCAGAGTGCTCTGGACCTCAGACTGGGCCGAAGGTTTACCTTCCAACAAGACAATGACCCTAAGCACACAGCTAAAATAACGAAGAAGTGGCTTCATAACAACTCCGTGACTGTTCTTGAATGGCCCAGCCAGAGCCCTGACTTAAACCCAATTGAGCATCTCTGGATAGACCTAAAAATGGCTGTCCACCAACGTTTACCATCCAACCTGACAGAACTGGAGAGGATCTGCAAGGAGGAATGGCAGAGGATCCCCAAATCAGGGTGTGAAAGACTTGTTGCATCTTTCCCAAAAAGACTCCTGGCTGTATTAGATCAAAAGGGGGCTTCTACTAAATACTGAGCAAAGGGTCTGAATACTTAGGACAATGTGATATTTCAGTTTTTCTTTCTTAATAAATCTGCAACAATGTCAACAATTCTGTGTTTTTCTGTCAGTATTGGGTGCTATGTGTACATTCATGAGGAAGAAGAATGAACTTAAATGATTTTAGCAAATGGCTGCAATATAACAAAGAGTGAAAAATTTAAGGGGGTCTGAAAACTTTCCGTACCCACTGTATTTGAGATGTAAAGAATGAACTTAGTTTCACAAAGTCAGTGGGGATCCATGTGCGTGACCCGGCTTCCCTGTCCAATGGTCTTAGCTGGGTATAACTTTGGGACTGTGTTCTTGCTTTTCATATAACAGTCAGTAAAATACAATCTGGATTGGATACCAATGGCCACTTCTGTCACCTAGTGAAGTTCAGCTTTGGCAGGGAAGTAAATGTTTAGTAGGAAAGTCTATAGTGCCCCAATTGCAACTGTAGACTTATGCTGCAGCAGCTGTCACTGCGCTACGCTCAGGTGTGAATGAAGCCTGTTTTTTTTTTTTTTTTTTTTTTTTATGTTTTTGGAGCAGGACCATTCAGTTGAACGGGCCTCGCTCCACCCCAAAAACGCTCCAAAGAAGCTCATATACCATATCTTGGCATAGAGCCAGGAGCGTCCCTCCTATTTGCTGCGATTCTGGAAAATAGATAAATAGAAAAAAGAAAGGCGCGCTCTGTCCAGACAAATGTGACTAAAATATGGTCCATGGACCTTTTTTAAAAACTAGAAACATGTACATCAAGCCAACACGTTTCGGGAGAATAGACTCCCCCCTTCTTCAGGGCTGGCAAACGAAACAAAGGATGGATAAGAGATACATAGAGCTATATATATATATATATATATATAATATATATGCGTGTGTGTGTGTGTGTATGTATATGTTTATATATATATATATATATATATATATAGAGTGCTCAGCATAAATGAGCACACCCCTTTTGAAAAGTAAGATTTTAATCAATATCTCGATGAACGCAAGAACAATTTCCAAGAACATTTGTTTAGCTCTGTTACATGAAAGTAAGGTTAATAATATAACTTAGATTACAAAATCTTCAGTTTTTCTCAAATTAGTTTATGCAAAAATGAATACACCCCACAACAAAAATAACTACATCTAGTATTTTGTATGACCTCCATGATTTGTAAGGACAGCAGCAAACCTTATAGGCATGGGATGAACAAGTTGGCGCCATATTGCAAAATCTATCTTTTCCCATTCTTCGAGAACAACCTCTTTTAGAGCATGGATGCTGGATGGAGAGTGATGTTCAACTTGTCTTTTCAGAATTCCCCATAGGTGTTCGATTGGGTTCAGATCAGGAGACATACTTGGCCTCTGAATCACTTTCACCCTGTTCTTCAAAAATGCAACAGTGACCTTAGATGTGTGTTTTGGATCATTGTCATGTTGGAAAAGTGCACTACGACCAAGGGCATGGAATGATGGTAGCATCTTCTCTTTTGATATAGAGCAGTACATCTGTGAATTCATGATACCATCAATGAAATGCGGCTCCCCAACACCAACAGCACTAATGCAGCCCCACAGGAGGACACTGCGACCACCACGTTTTTCTGTAGGCACCATGCATTTTTCTTTGTACTCTTCACCTTTGTGACGCCATACAGTTTCAAAGCCATCAGTTCCAAAAACATTTATCTTGGTCTCATTATTCCAAAGTACAGAGTCCCAGTAGTCTTCTTCTTTTTCAGCATGGGCCCTGGCAAATTCTAGGTGGGCTTTTTTGTGCATAGACTTTAGGAGAAGCTTCCTTCGTGAATGACACCCATGCATGCCATTACTCTACACTGTGTACGCTGTGTTGTTTAAAGGTAAACAATCACCCCAGTTTGGCCTTCCTCCTACTTTAACTAACTGCAGTGAACTTGCATGCCAATTTTCTTCAACCCTTCTCATCAGCGGACGCTCCTGTCGAGGTGCAAACTTCTGTGGACAGCCTGGATATCTCTGTAAGATGTTTGCAGTTCTATCTTTGTTAATTTTTTGTATCACTTTTGCTACAGTATTCTGACTCATAAGTAAAGCTTTGCTGATCTTCTTATAGCCTTCACCTTTCTTGTGTAAAGAAATTATTTTCTTTCTCAGACTTTGTGGCATTTCTCTTCCATGTGGTGCCGTTGCTGACCGCATGAAATTGGAAGGGGTTTTCTTTGTTAAGTAACACCCTTTTATAATCTGTCTTTTCAAACTGTCTGCTGGATACCTGTTTAACCACTTGCCGCCCATCCCACCATCAAATGACGGCGGAGCAGTGCGGCTCTCGTTCTGGGAGGACGCCATATGACAGCGCCCCAAAACGGCCACTCTCACACGCCTGCGGGGTTGCGCAGTGTGGCAACCCCGATCTTAGTAAAGAGCCAATGATTTGGCTCTTTACCCATGTGATTGGCTGTGTCTAATCACAGCCAGTCATGTGTAAATGAGTAAATTCCATTTATCGGCGCTCCTCGCCTCACATTGTCAGAGTGTGTGGCAAGGAGAGCCGATCAACGGCTCCTCCTCAAAGGGGAGTCTAGGACAGGTATATAGGGGAACTGATCACCAGTGCCCTGATTACAGTACAGTAAAAAAGTGCCCATAAGTCACCCCAACCAATGCCTGTCAGTGCCCATAGTGCCCACAATCAGTGCCTGCTCATCTGTGCTGCCCATCAGTGACAACCATCAGTGTCCATCAGTGCCGCCTGTCAGTGCCCATCAGTGCTGCCTGTTAGTGCCCATCAGTACCATCTATCAGTGCCCATCAGTGCTGCCTATCAGTGCCACCTATCAGATCTCATCAGTGCATAATATTAGTGCCTCCTCATCAGTGCACATCAGTGAAGGAGGAAAATTACTTATTTACAAAACTTACTGACAATAAATAAGAAAACCTTTTTTTTTTTTCAAAATTTTCTGCCTTTTTTTTTTTTTTTTTAGCAAAAAAAAAACCCAGCAGTGATTAAATACCACCAAAAGAAAGCTCTATTTGTGTCAAAGAAATGATAAAAATTTAGGTTGGGTTCAGTGTTGCATAACTGCGCAATTGTCATCCAAAATGTGATAGCGCTGAAAACGGAAAATTGGCCTGGGCAGGAAGGGGGTGAAAGTGGCCTGTATTGAAGTGGTTAATGAATAATTAGGCTCACCTGTAGTTGAATTCTTGTTAATTAGGTCTTTGTTGTCTAAAATGTAGCTTTGCTCCGAAGACTTTCATTGGGGTGTATTCATTTTTGCAACATGGTCTTGAAATAATTTGTTAGGAAAAATACTTTTTTGAGTGTGCAAATTAACACATTTTGGTTGCAATCAGTGGCCTACATTTGTGGGAGTATTTTATAGTATAGTGTCCCATAGAAGATGTTGATTCTGAAAGGAAAGTAAAGGTTTTACGACAAATCTGTTTGGGTGTACTCATTTATGCTGAGCAGTATGTGTATGTGTGTGTGTGTATATATATATATATATATATATATATATATATATATATATATAAAACAATCATAATATATAAAATAAACATAATATAAAACCTGTATAAATAATACTATAAAAATGTATAATATATAAATAGAGCTGGTAACCCCATTTGGTAAATTTGAAATTCCAGTCAACTGGTGATGATTTCCTGTGGATAAGCATTTGGAAGATCTGCAGTATTTCAGTAGGGGGTCTTCCAAAGCAAGGATGGTTCATAGCACTAAAAGTACATGTGTTCTGCATTTTAAAATTCAAGATTTCCACAACATTGGTTTCTAGTATAATGTAGTAGCCCATTGGTGTTGTAGGAAAACTGGAATGCCAGGCAAATATGTAAAATAAAAAAAATAAAAAAAACATTAGTTTATTTATACCTTAGAAACAATTCAGTGTCTTTTTTTATGACTAATATACGTACAGATGCACTTAGATTTGTAGGAGGGAGGGCCAACACACCAGAGTTGGTGAGCTAGTGCTTTGTAGAAAACTGTCTAACATTGTGAACATGCTTACAAAAGGTAAAAGTGAGGAGAAGAAGCCATCTATGTGCTGCTGCACGTCATTGTTTAATCACAGATTGGGGATAGTTCTAGACCAGGCTATATTGCTAAGCTGCAATGTGGTCTGGAGGGAAATCTGAGACTTGGCTATTCTATGGCTGGCAGTGGTGTCTGGATCACAAGACTTGCTAAACAGAATTGCAATTTTTTTGACAGATGAGGCAGTTCTTAGATATGTATTGCAGTTGTATTTTTAGCTGTTTGCCTGGAGTTCAGTTCTATATGTATTAGGAGAGTCTTTTACACCCTCACATGTCTAAGCACTTTCTATCGCTTTGCTGAATGTATTTCAATTCATAAGGCAATATCCTTTGAAAACCCTACCTTTGAATCTTTATTCAGCAGATTTAAAACTGTGCAGCTTACATTTTCAGCAACAGAAATCCATAGTTGCTTTATGAGTATTGAAGTAGTTTAATGATTAATATGTGCATAAATATACAGCAATGGCTTGACACTGTAGCATTTGATCACTATTTCTAACTTCCAAGACTCGTTTATCCTGCGGTGGATCCTCAATCCTAATTGCTTCTCAAGAGAGAAACACTTCTCTTTTCTCTAAGTAACCCAAGTTTCACCCTGGGAAGGTATTCTCCAAGGATTCATTTAAAACTTAAAGCAGTGTCAATAAGAATGTTCGGATTTAAAAATAACCCACCAATTTATGCTTTTATTTATGTTTTGTAGTGAATAGAAATATATGCCATGTATATTTTTGTTTATTGCAGTGTAGATGCACCTATTCATGGGTTGTGTATTACACACCTGTCTTGTGTGGATGATCTGTTTTACGTTTGGCTTAGTCTCTAGAGAAGGTCTTTGCAGACAATTGTAACTGTATTTGATGATTTAATGCGAGATTGGTTATAGCCGAGAAAACATAGTTGCAGCAATAGATAGAAGTATGATCATGTCTATTCATTATGATATATTGCAAATAAATAATCTTTCTTCATAAATGTAGGCCAAATATATTATGTTACATTTCTTTGGTAAAAAAAAAAAATAACCCAAATCAGTGTATATTTAGTCTGTAGTAAAGTTATAGAGTCTATAAACTTTTTGGTATATATATTTGAAAACTGATAATTCCTGATGTGCTGGGTGCCTCTTTTCTTGAGGCCCTAAAATGCCAGGACAATACAAATACCCTGTAAATAACCAATTTTTGGAAAGGAAACCAGTGCAAGGTATTTAGTAAGAGGCATGGTGAAGTTTTTGAAGTTGTAACTTTTTGTTACAATTGTTTGGAAAATTAAGGAAATAAATATATTTTTTTTCACAAAGTTGCCATTTCAATAAGTTGTATTTCACCTACAGCATAGGCAAGCTTATAAATACACACCAAAACACATTTTACTTTGCCTCCCGAGTCTGGGGATACCACATGTGGGAGACTTTTTCACAGCCTAGATGCATTAAGGGACCCAAAATACAAGGAGCACCTTTGGGCTTTTAAGGCGCATAAATTATGCATCTCATTTTCTAACTACCTCTCACATTTTTGGAGGCCCTTACACACCCTCAAAATTACCCTATTCTGGAAAGCAAACACTCCCAAGGTATTTTCTAAGAGGCATAATGAGTCTTTTGAAAATGTTATTTTATTTCCACAAGTTTTTGGAAAATGCAGGAAAGTCCATGAAAATTAAAATTTTTACACCAAGTTGTCAAATAAGATATTTCTCACACACATCATAGGCTTCCCAAGGAATGCTATGTTCACTGGCCAGGAAGTATGAGAAGCTAAGGAACGAGAGTTCCTGTGATTCCAGGAATCAGTTGCCTACAGGGAATGGCTGAGACAGATGTCTTGCAGGAACATGGTCAGTTCAGGTGCAGGCAGAGATATGATCAGCAAGCAGGCAAAGTAAACAGACAACAGGCAGAAACATGGTCGATAAACAGACCAGAGTTAGTACGGGTGGACACTGGGTACATCTTCCCTGAATAACAGAGAATCTGCTCAGCCATTTATATACATTGTTGCATACACAACACTCATCTCTACTGTGCTCGAAGGTGGGCCCCACAATGGTATTACTCTAGGTTCTTGACCTTGCAAATCCGAATAAATGCCACCTTGCTGCCCTCTCAAGACTGGGGGTGTCTAGATGCACTGAAATTAGGAAATAAGCCGAGGGTGCACCAGCCTAGTGCATTATCCTCAATAAATTACTTTATTAGGTGAAAGAATAATACAAACACGCACTTGAAAACAGCATATCAAATAATAAGCAGCTAAACATTCATGGTATCGCGTTATGGATGTAACATTCCACAGTATGACTGGCTGACGCATTTTTAGGTGTCACCTCTTCAAGGCTCTGAAGAAGAGGCGACACCTCAAAACGCATTAGCCAGTCGTACTGTGGAAAGTTACATCCATAACGCGATACCAAGGACCTTTAGTTGCTTACTATGTGATATGCCGTTTTTAAACACTTTACCACTAGAGCATTTTGCTGTCTTACGTCTGGGCCACTTTTTGCGATTCAGCGATGTGCGACTTTAACTGACAATTGCGCGGTCATGCGACGCCGTACCCAAACAAAATTTACGTCCTTTTTTTCCCACAAATAGAGCTTTCTTTTGGTGGTATTTGATCACCTGTGCGATTTTTACTTTTTGCGCTATAAACAAAAAAAGAGCGTTTATTTTGAAAAAATAACAATATTTTTAACATTTTTTTTATATGAAATTCCCCCCAAAAAAGATGTAAAAACCAACGTTTTTTTAAAATTTTTGGCCAATTTGTTTTCTGCTACCCATGTTTGGTAAAAAAAATCACAATAAGCGTATTTTGATTGGTTTGCGCAAAAGTTATTGCGTTTACTAACTAAGGGAAAGATTTATGTCATTTTTGGTGTATTTTTTTTAACGCGTAATGGCGGCGATCTGCAAATTTTTTTTTGCGGGACTACGACATTGCGGCAGACAGATCGGACCCTTGACTGACATTTTTGACACTTTTGGGGGTACCAGTGACATTACTGCAGTAATCAGTGCTATATATATGCACTGTTACTGTAAAAATGACACTGGCAGGGAAGGGGTTAATTTTATTGGAGAGGGAGGGGTTAATCCTTAAGCCTGGTGCTTACTAACGTGTGGGGGGGGGGGGAGGTGACTGTGTGACACAGGGACAGATCCAGGGTTCAGCTATGCTGAACCCTGAAATCTGACCCTGCCTGTCACTTAGGAGATCCGCCCGCTCTGTTTACACAGGCGAGCGAATCTCCAAACTAGATTCCCCGACCCGGCCCCTGGCCCGACTCCCGCTGTCGAGAGAGGGGAGTGTCTGGTGACGTAGACGATAACGAGCCACTGTGCTGCAGTAGCAGCACAGTGACCAGTGGTAAAGCGGTTAAGCGCATGTTTGTGAGTATTAGTATTTTACCTAATAAAGTAATTTATTGAGGATAATGCACTAGGCCAGTGTGCCCTCTGTTTATTTCCTTAATTTTAATTTATATAGATTGGCCAGAAAAAGTCCCACGACAATGATTAGAATAATATTAATTTAATTTTAAACGAATTACAATGAAGCTTTTTTTTTTCTTGTTTACAAAAGATAGGAAAAATTGTTAAACTCAAAAAAGTACAGTTTACATTAAAGACTCTATAAAGAAAATACTTTTTTAATGTAATGTACCCAATAACAACTTAAAGTCCATTAACCATAGCTGTCAGTTGGTGAAAAATTGTGTTGCATCCTACATACGTGTAATGTTCAGTAGTGATGTACAATAGTGATGGTCATCTCCATCTAGTGGCACACTAGTATAAAAATTAAAATTATATATACTATAGTTTGAAGGTGCTTTAACGTTCATGCAAACCACTCAATAAAACACTTATTGGGATTTTTTTCATCAAAAACATGTAGCAGAATACATTTTGGCCAAAATTTACGAAGAACACTCCATTACAAACTCGACTAACATTCCCACCAGTTTTTCTCTGGTGCTGGCCCTCCCACCCCTACACATGGGCTGATGGTGGGAGGTCACCACACCAAACGAGCTTTATTATGCAAAAATAATTTTTTAAGAAAACGGTTGAAATCCAACCACACACATCATGTTTCTTCCTCCCCAATCACTGAAAAGTTGACCATTTTTCACATTCTGGAAAGATCTGGGAGGATTAAACAAGACTTTAAACCAAGAGAATTTCTTTGTATACCCCCACCCCCCTTTTTCTTTTTTCTTTTTTTCCTCTCCTTTTTTCCTCTCCTTCTCTCTCTCCCCTTGTCACCTCCCTTTCATCCCTTGCCCAAGTTTTCTCTGTCTCCCCCTCTACCTACCCCATCCCTTTTCCCTACGAAATAGATCTAAAATAGAGCCCTACGGAACTATACTTAATTCACGCTACATTGGTCCCACCCGACTATAACATATGCACCTATTACACAGATTCTCCAAACTATATATAAGTTCACTTGGTCTCCACAATGAGCTCGCAAACCCCGTATACAGGTTACAAGCATAAAATTCCATGGCTTTGTCCATTCTAATCTACTATCTGTGCTCAATTCTGCCCTGAGTCTCATGATATCTTTAAGTAATCTGCAATTTTTGTGCTTCCTCTCTTCGTGTTCTGAACGTTACCACATGTTTGTATGCATTTCACTTCTGTTTGGTTCTTGTAGTTGATACCTTACTCTATGAGCATAGCTCCCTTACTCTGTAATAGACAATTGTACTGGACTAAAGTCGATATTTTGTAATGCTCTTTGATGTTTTTTTCTCAATAAAAAAACTTTTTGTGGAAAAAAAAAAAGATTACGAAGAAATCAATTTTTTTTATACATTTTTTATTGGATATGTTTTATAACAGAAAGTAAAACATTTTTTTTTCCCAAAAAGTTTGGATTTTTCATTTCTAGGGCAAAAAATAAAAGTCGCAGTGGTGATCAAATACCACCAATAGAAAACTCTATTTGTGTGAAAAAATCACAGGTCCCAGAACATTGCCCGACCATTCAGGACGTGCAGCGCAAAAAGCGAATGTGCAGTGCGCACCCGGCTGTGAAGCCGCAAGCTGTCACAGCTGGGTGCCCACGCTAGTGATGCCAGTGCCAGGGAGAGCCGAGGGAGAGAACTGAGGGCTTAGGAAGCCATGTCGCTGGATTGTGAGACAGGTTAGTATGTGTTTATTAAAAGTTAGCAGCTACACTGTTTGTAGCTGCTGACTTTTAACAAACACAGAAACTGCTGTGTGTGTGTGTGTTGTGTTGTGTTTTTTTTTTTTTTTTAACTTAGGGATGCATCAAAAGACAAGTTTGTTTTTTAGTTGTCTGCGGCAGCACTGTTATTTTTATGTGTCCTGCATACAAATTTTGTATGGTTACGGATATCAGAGTAGCCTCTTAACAATCTTTGGTTTTCATTTTTAGTATTGTTACTTTTGTTTTGATATTTTTACATTTGCAGCAACCTTTTAATTTTGTTTTCCAGTTGTGTGCAAGCCAACTCAGTTGCTTCTATTCTGTCTGCCTTCAAAGCATTGAATCCATGTCATTGTGTTTGACAGCTTTCTGATTTCCTTGTCAGATGCAATTTTGCGCTAATCAGATTTCCTTAGCTTAGTGTCAACGATGCACGCCATGCATAATATTCTCGAATGTCCACTTGATTACAGTGCGACAGAAAGGCCTTGGGTATTAATCTGTTAGAGTGCAGCACCATTGATATGCAAAAGATAATAAAGCAGGAAGGGAAAGGTAGTGTAATACAATGTAGCAGGTGTGCTCCTTTCCAAATATGAAGCCATAAAAATCTTCCTTTTCAGCAACAAGCTTTGCTGGATTTTGTTTTAGTTTCCAAACCTTTCCCATGAGGCTAAATTGTGGTAATCAGTGCTGGATCTTTATATCACTTTCATTATTAACAGGACTGATTATATAGAATTTAAATATATTCTAATTAGATTCTACCCATTTATGCTGGACTACCACAATTTAATTTCTAAAGTAAGAGGATGGGAAAAAAAAATATGAAGTAAGACAAACATGTAGACTGGCTATAAATGCCTTGGTAAAAACACATGGACTGGTCTCATGCTTTGATTATTCACAGATGGCAAAAAAATCTTGTGTTCCTTTCCTTTTTATGTAATTCTGGACATAATATTTACTTAAGTGCAATTTCTTTAACCACTTCCGGCGAATCGACGTACCTGTACGTCGGCTCGGAGAAGTGGTTGTACCGGAATGATGCCTACAGCTGCAGGCATCATCCCGGTACTGTTTTTTAGAGCCAGTGGTTGGCTTTCAGAAGATAACAGCCGATGCGACCCGGGAGCAGCTCAGCCTTTAGCCCCCTCCGGCCACCTTCCCCGGCTCTATCTGGGTCTCCCGGTGGGACGCCGGCTGGTTGGAGTCCCAAACAAAGCCGCTTAAATTGTTAATTTATCTATAGTCAAAATGTAAAATCACTATCCGAATTTTCACATTGAGTTTCAATTGTTTCTATCCTTCTTCTATTACTCTGGACAGTCTTAGTGCCGGTTCACATTTGTGCGATGCGGGAACGCTGGGAATATGCAGCGTGATCCCGCATCGCATCCGCACCTGTGATCCGATTCTGCTGCGGATAAAAAAAGCCTCAAGTGCAAGTTTAGTGCGGATGCGGTGAGAATTCAGCCATACAAAGTGTATGGCTGAAATTCGCACCGCACATGAGATCGCATGTAATTTAGGAGCAGTGCGCTCCGAATTACATGCGATCTCCGCGATCGCACTAATGTGAACCGGGGCTTAAAGCTTGTAAACTTACTTTGTGAAGACTCCTCATGTATTTACTCCCTTGAATTCTGTGACACATATTCTCTATGCCCTATGAATAGGTATTGTTGTGTCACAGAATTCACAAATCTTGCTCTATGAACTACAGATGTGCTGAGAGGAGGAGTTTCAGGTGGCGAGGTCAGTACAGAAATCACTGGTTGCAGGCAGCAAGGTACCATGTATGTAGGGAATCCAAGAATCCCAGTTGTGGAAAGAAATGGTCAGCACACATTAAAAGAGAGTTTTCAAGTAAGCTTATATTTGATTGTCGACTTTAACTGTTTTGTGTATTACTATTACAATGTCAATGTTATAAAATGAAAGATTATGCTGTGACTATGAAACTTCTTTAAATTAGGTGATTTTACAGCCTTATTGACAGCAAAACCATGTTGTCTTTAGACTTGTAGTGGTTATTTTGAAGAAAAAATGACAACATCAGGGGAAAAGGTTTAAAGTTTTAAACTTTTTAATAAACTGGAAGTCCAGGCTCCAGAATAAAGATATCTTTCAGTGGAAAAATACCATTTATGTGCATTCATTTCCTCCTTAATAAAATCTTTGAAGATATGATAAAATGATGTTCTAAAATCAGGTCACATGATCCCACAATCCTGCTTCCTTAAAATGTAGTCTAGAAATTGTTATCGCTGCAGAAGCTCAATATGATAACGTGATATTGTCACTTGGTGGAAATTTTATGCAAAGAACTCAGTGCTCATAACTCAGGATGTTTCTGTGCAGTCTAAAGCCTCTGCGGGCAGGAACAGGCTCTGAATTCCCTGGAGAATTCTACCACGTTGGCTTTGAAAATGGCGTAATCCGCACTTCTTTATTGGGGTGCTACAACTTCAACCGATAAAAATGGAGAATAGAAGTAAATTTTGCATTACTTTTTACTATCACAATTACAGTGTATTTTCCTGCTTCTCTTAGTCAGTGGCATGTTCAATCTTGTAACCATGAGGGTGGTTGAGATCCAACTAAAACCATATTTTGCAATATTAATGTGCTTCTTAAACACTGATTAGGAGTAATAGACTAAGCTATTTCTGGATAAAACTCTACTTGGTCAGGCAGATCATTTCCAGAACAGAAAAACATTACATTTCCTCAACATCTAGGCCTTGTGAAACTCCCACCGTTGCATTATAGGATCAAGCTTCCTAGGACAAACTACACTGTACAAGAAGTTGTATAATGTACTTACGTCTGATGAATAGCTACTAGATAAATGCATTTTCTCTAGCGCTCATCGACAGACGTAGTCCTCGGTGATACACCACCTTCGGGTTATGTTACCTCCGCAGGAGCAGGACTAGACAGGAAATTAAAAAGCTCTGGCCACACCCTAGGGGCAGTCCCAGAGGGTATATCCTCTCTCTCTCTGCCTCAGCAAATCAGTTATTTTCTGTCTAGTTAGGAGTAAGGACCTAGATACCTTGCTGGGATCTTAGGTCCTGGCAAGAATTTTTTTCTAAAAGGATTTTTTGGACAGCTTTTTTTCTCCAGTGTTCCTGTGAGATCTTCAAGCAAGAAAGCTGAACTGGGCGACGGGCTGGATGTTGAGATCCAGTGGTCACCCCAGTTCAGCCTACGAGCGCGTGCAGGCCATAGCTCCGCGCTGGGTCGGCCGCGACAAAGTCCCATTAAAAGGACTGAACCCGCGAGTTAAACGTCTCGCTGAAACGCCAAAGACCATGAGTCACGGCGTCCGTATCGGTCGACAGCCCTCCCGCCCCGGTGGAGAGGGGTACTGTCAGGAGTTGGTGCCCGCCTGGTTCCGGTATGGTGAGTAGTATGTTCCCCCTTTTTCCCTGATGGGTTTTGTGGTGAACGCGGGCCCCTCTCTGTATGGTAAGAAAGAGTTCTTTCTATCCTATAACATGTCACAAATCCTCCTACTTTGAGTGTGATTTTATGTGTGCAAAAAGCCAGGAGGCTTGGTTTGGGAGCTAACAATCTATTGTATACATGTTTTAAAGATGTAATCTGTGGCATTCTGGGAATCTTATGGGTTAAGTATAAGCTACCTACCAGTCAGAAGCCATGGACATGTAGACTGCCTTCCAAGTCAGATCTCCAGCTAATAGCAGGCCTCCCGAACGGCCATGCGGTCCGCCAGGGCCGGTACCGCCAACCACGCCATATCCCCATGCAGAGAGAGTGTTGTGTGCCTGCAGCACACCACTAGTCAGCACAGGCCGCCGCCATTTTTTTTTCTGGATCGCACGAGCCGCCATTTTGGCGTAGCCTCGTGTCTCCAGCATGGGGGCGGCCATGTTTGAGGTGATTCTACACCTCGTGGAGCTTGGGGGAGGCGCCGGAAGGCGTGCAGAGGGGCGGAGCCGCCTCCTTTCTTCCTGGGCAGCCAGCCAAAAGACTTCCTGTTTGTCTAAGACAGCGCTGTAAGCTGTTGCAGTTCAACTCTGAACATCAAGTGGTGAGCCTGGGGGGCTATCTCTCTCTCTCTCGATCGATAGGGATCCCTAGCAGGTAACACTAAGGGGTTTTTTTGTGGCGCTGAGGGTCAAAAAAAAAAAAAAAAAAAAAAAAAAAAAGTTTTTTTCTTTACTTTGAATTATATCATCCAGGAAGTAACTGGAGTTATTATGGACCCTGCCACACATATTCCCCCACCTGTTTCCCTCGAGGGGGCCTTGGGACCCGCCGGTGCACAGAGTATAGAGTCATTTACAGCAATTATGGAGTCTATGGTGGCTCGGGTGGAGGCGGCCTGTCAGGGACGGGGGTCAAGGAAGCGACCCCCGCCTACCCCTATACTATCTGACACCTCTGACTCTGATTCAGAGATGGTCACTGCAGTTGCAGGTTCCTCTGCAAGGGCTGTTATCCCAGGTAAAGCCCCCTCAGACAGTGAGGAGGACGCTTCTTCTCCTGCTATAATTCAGGAAGAAGCATTGGTGGACGCACTAGTTGTGGCAGTGCAAGAAACCTTAAAACTTGAGGCTTTACCGGCAGAGGCAACTGAAACAGAGAGGCCTTTTGGGACTAATAAGCCCATCAAGACGGCGAAGGCTTTTCCTGTACCTAAATGTTTTGGTAATCAGATTAAAGGAGAATGGGAGCATTCTAAACGTACCTTTACTATTTCCAAGCGTATTGCTAGACGCTATCCGTTTGAGGAATCCATCATTAAGAAATGGACGGTACCACCAGTCGTGGATCCGCCTATTTCCAGGCTGAATAAAGCCACGGTTATTCCAGTGGAGGACACTTCGTCCTTTAAGGATCCGGTGGATCGAAAGATAGAAGCGGAGTCCCGCACTATCTTTTCTCTGATAGGGTCAGCATTTAGACCAGTAATTGTTATTGGTCTAGTTTCCCAGACACTTACGGAATGGGCGAAAATGGTATGCCAAGATCTTAGGGGAAAAGATATTCCCCAGGAGACATCTGATTTGATAGAACAGATCATACAAGGGCTACGGTTTATCTGTGACGCAGCCTTGGACACTACTCCCTTGTTAGGGCATGCATCTAAGTTAGCAGTGATCCTCAGACGTGTGCTGTGGTTAAAATGCTGGTCAGCTGACCTAGGTTCCAAAAAGACTTTGACCAATCTCCCTTTCCAGGGGAATCGTCTATTTGGAGCCAACCTAGATGAAATCATTAAGGATGCCACCGGGGGCAAGAGTACTTTTTTGCCACAGGCTGCAAAAGCTAAGGGACCTCGCAACAAGCGAGGACCTTTCTTTACCGCCCATAAAGGGCGCCCGGCTGGTACTCCCGGGAAAGGCAAGACTCCTCCAGGAGGGTTCAAGAAGGGCTGGTCGGACAAGCAGAGGACCAACCCAGCCAAACCCGAAGTAAAGGAGTACACAGCCTGAAGGTGCGCCCCCACCCGATTTCAGGGTGGGGGGACGTTTTCACCGGTATTCAGGACATTAGATCGAGCATCAACCACTACTACCGGTGCGATTCTTCCCTTCCAACATTTAAGTACAGGAAGCGGTAGTTACCGTTCCCTGTATAGATCTTTTCCTTTACCTTTTCCTAAGATTAGTCCTGATACCTCACAGGAATCGGATCTGATTGACCAGATAGGCCAAGTAGCCTCTAGTCGGGTGACTTCGGTCCCTGAGGTTCAACCAGAAAAGATCACCTTTCCTGATAACTATCAGGTATCTGATAAATGTGTGGGAACAGAAAACGACCAGACTTTCTCGGATGGTCGGGGCCAGATAGCTCTAGGGACGCCTGGTTCAGATCCAATCAGCGTCAGTGGTCCTAGAAATTCTAGGCTGGCCTCTTCAAGCCGGCCTGGCCGACTTGGACATGTTAGTCGCAGACGTTCCGTGGGAACTTCGTCTCAGGGAGTGTCTGTAGTCTCAAGGACCTATTTACCTTCGTGCTTTACAGTCGCTGGTTTTAATGGCCTGGCCATTGAGACCCAAGTACTGAAGGACAGAGGTTTGTCTACTTCAGTCATTCCTACCCTTATTAAAGCAAGGAAAGCGACTTCCAGCAAAGTCTATTATCACACATGGAAGACTTATATTGCGTGGTGCGAATCTTTAGGATTTCCTCCACGTACCTATTCGGTGTCTCGAATATTGGCCTTTTTGCAACAAGGGGTTGAGCAGAAGCTAGCCTTGAGCACCATCAAGGGTCAAGTTTCAGCATTAGCAATCTTCTTTCAGAAACCTTTAGCTACCAAATCCTTGGTGCGGAATTTCATCCAGGGGGTGCGGCACCTGGCTCCTCCAGTCCGCGCGCCCTTACCGCCCTGGGATCTTAATTTGGTTTTGTCGGTTCTACAGAAACCTCCCTTTGAAAACATCAGGGAGATTCCCTTGCTTACTTTATCCCAGAAGGTGGTCTTCTTGGTGGCTATTACTTCTGCTCGCAGGGTGTCAGAGCTGGCTGCATTATCATGCCAGTCCCCATACCTAGTGATTCATAGGGATAAGGTAGTACTTCATCCTAAGCCATCTTTTCTTCCTAAGGTGGTTTCAGATTTTCATCTGAATGAAGATATTGTACTACCTTCCTTGTGTCCTCAGCCCAAGCATCATCGGGAACATGCGTTGCATTCCTTGGATGTGGTTCGGGCAATCAGGGTATACCTGAAAGCTACGGAATCATTCCGTAAGACGGATTCACTTTTTGTGATCACGGATGGCCCCAGAAAGGGTTTGCCTGCATCTGCCGCGACCATTGCCAAATGGATTAGACAAACGGTGGTACAGGCTTATTCTATTAAGGGTCAGAGTCCTCCGTTCCCTGTTAGGGCGCACTCCACTCGAGCGCTCAGTACTTCCTGGGCCTTTCGCCATCAGGCGTCAGTGGTCCAGGTATGTAAGGCGGCCACTTGGTCGTCGGTACATACCTTTACTAAATTCTATAAAATTGATGTGACGGCATCGGCGGATGCCTCATTTGGTCGCAAGGTTTTGCAGGCCGCAATTTGAGGAGACCGGTGGTCTACCTCGAGGGTTTTTTTCTGTTTGAAAATTTTTTTGTTGAGTCTCATCATTAAGGATGAGCATTGTAAACTTCTAGTTGGCACCGGTTGGGCCTTCTAGATTGGGATTTGATTTCCATTTTCCCACCCCTCAGTTGTGATACTGCTCTGGGACGTCCCGAAGGTGGTGTATCACCGAGGACTACGTCTGTCGATGAGCGCTAGAGAAAAATGGATTTTTGTAAAATCTTACCGTAAAATCCTTTTCTCTTAGCTCATCGACAGACGTAGTCCCCGCCCCTCTGTTTTGGAGTTGGGTTGGGTTAAATTCTCTAAGCACTGCTTTTTCACATAACTGATTTGCTGAGGCAGAGAGAGAGAGGATATACCCTCTGGGACTGCCCCTAGGGTGTGGCCAGAGCTTTTTAATTTCCTGTCTAGTCCTGCTCCTGCGGAGGTAACATAACCCGAAGGTGGTGTATCACCGAGGACTACGTCTGTCGATGAGCTAAGAGAAAAGGATTTTACGGTAAGATTTTACAAAAATCCATTTTTTCCTTCTTCTGTGTGACTTTGACTTATTTCTTTCTTTATTTGCTCTTTTCTGCCCTCTGTTCCTTTTTTTTACTCCCTAACATGCAGTGTATAAAGCAGACAAATAAATGTGCGCCTTACTTTTTAAGAGATTCCAGATCTAGTTCTTAACTTGACTGCAAATCCTTATGTCAAATATGAGGACATTGACTGAGATCTGGTTTAATAGTACACATCATAGGACCCAGCTGCTATTTAGAAGACATTTGGGATAATAAAATCCATGTGCAGATTCCTGAAAGCAACAGGTAGTGTCTTGCAGCGTTTTTAGAAATAACTTTGGATTTATTTGCCATATACAGTCATGCAGTACATGATCCTGCTTTTGAAAGCAATCTGAATGCCATATTCAACAGGTATCTCCCTTAGAAAATAGGTGAGATCCTGCTGCCTGTGAGAAATCAAAAGAATTTAAAGCTCGCTAGAAATCAAGGCTCATTTAGAATGCTAATATTACCCATTGGCTTTTCTAGAAGAGCAAATAATTGTCAATCTGCTCTGTTGGTAGAGTGGACTTGTAAAAAGTGGTCTAGGGGACCACTTGCTGGTTCACTTTCAAGCAGCACACCTAAACAGGTAGTTACACTCCAAGGGAGTGTGAGATCCCTATCTGCTGGGTGATTTCTAGCCACAAGGCTGGATCCAATAAATATCCCACTTCTAAGGTTGAAGGGATTTATGGGGTGGAGTATCAAGCCTTATAACATCAGTGGCTAATAGAAAAGTAGTATACTGCTTTTTTAGGCACTATCATAGTAAGAAAGTATAAGGGTATACTTTCTTATAAGGGCAGTGATGTCAAACACGAAAGCACCCCTGCTGTTGTGCAGACCTATCTTAAAGTGAGTGGATCTGGTTGCTTTCATAGTCAATGAAGTTTCAGAGCAAGTTTGCTAGATTAGCAGCATGTCTTGCCTCACACAAATCATTTAGCACATCTGTACTGTCTTTTCTCTCTTCTTTTCCATCCAGCTTTGCCACTTTATTCATTTGAAGGCTACAATTTGTACTGTGCTGTCAATTCAGATTCTGTGCTGTCACTTAGAGCCATGGGTATCAGACTAAAGATCACATACTAATCAGTATGTGATCACCATGACAGCCAATCGTAGTAATCACATGCAGACTGAAGGTTTGTTTACAAACCCGATCAGCCTTCTGTTGGCACTGTGCCCCTCTCTCTTTCTGTCTTTGCCCTCCCAGTGTAAAGGGAAAGAATACAATTTCAGAAATAATTACAGTCAAAATCAATCTATAAGAAAAAAACAAAATGCATGTATTTGACTATTTGCCCAGTATATAATGACATAAAAAAACATGAACAGAGTATTTTCAAATCGTGTACAAAATAATGGTCTTGCATCCCTTAAAATGTAAAAAAATAAATAAAAACGTATTAGACAAATAATTCATAACATTATTGTTAAATGAATGGATGTATACTAAAGTTGCTTAATTTGGGCTGGACATCTAGGCTTCAGTAATCTCTGGTCATGAAAGAGTTACCCTTGTTCCATTTGGGAGTGTTGTGTCTCCTTACACGTTAGTACTCACAAAAGGCCGATGAAGTATTGTGGACCAGAAGCTGAAGGTCCAGAACAAACCAAGGCAAGGTATAGAACTTCCATGCAGAACTGAAGCCCCTAGAGGAACAATTGTGGTGCAATAAGGTCAGGTCAGTAGCAGATAGATCATAAACCAGGAAACAACCTGGGTTATTAAAAGGATATCTGAAATAGTAATAGAAACATGTGGAGGGCTGGTCAGTTGAGTAACAGCCAAAATGTACCAACCACCATAAGAGTGGGAAACTTTGTTGAAACATCTAGGGAAGAGATAGATATTGTACAGTGAGATAGTCAGAGATGATGGGGAGAGTGAAAATAACAAAATAAACAGAAGTGTGTTTATGGGTAATCCTGTCTATGTAATTGTTACCCAACTGGAAGGCTCTCCTAACCTCATTGTTTTGCTGGTGCATTCTCTTTGATAGTTTCTTTACAGGACAAAATATTTGTGCAACTTGGAAAAAAATATATATTTGGGTGAGGAATCTGATTAGACTTTGAAACAAAGCTAATCCACGCACTGTAAATATTAGTGTAGTAAATACACTTATTCAAGTGTACAAATACAATTCTGCTAGATGTGAATCCCAAGACCCCTGCCATCACATTATGGTCAATTAAACACCTAAGCTCTGTTATTAGAATTGATCTAAATAGGTGGCTTTCCTTCTGTTCATTGATGATGGGAGATGTTCATCTTACATGTTAGTTCTTTTTAATCTGAAACTGGCTTTGGTCCTCTCACTCCTACTGTAGCCAACCACTACAAATCAATTTCTAGTTGTCTGTCTAAAACTAAGGATGGGTTTAGCTTAGGCGTGTTCAGATTGTAGTCCCAAACAACCTGAGTAATCCCGTCAGGAAGCCCTCACTGCACACCGCCAATCATAGGCAGTGAGGCATTTCCTGGCCCGCAGTTGCACATACACACGCTGCCAATGATTGGCGGTGTGCAGTGATGGCTTCCTGGCAGGATTGCTTAGGTGGGTTGGGACTACGATCCGAACATGCCTATCCCTATCTAAAACCAATTTTCTTCCCATCAGTGCAGCCTTTTCCCAAACACTACCAGATCAACTGTCAGCCAACATACCTTTCCTCAGGGGACTTAGACTGAACAACAATAGAACCTTTACTGTCAGGTCATTTCAGTTCTGTCTGTCCTTTGAATGGTAATCTTTGAGTCTATATGAAGATTTGCCCAAATTATACTACATTACTACTAGGGATGTAACGATATCGAAGATATCGCGATATCGTATCTTCGTGGTCGTCTCAATATCGTCGTGGTCGTGTCTCGATATCGTCGTGGTTGGGTTACAATATTAAAAGGACAGGTGTCCGTCAAGAGGAATAAACACAGTCCCGCGGAACAAATCATTGTTAACTACATAGACCAGAGTTTAAGGATTTTTTTTACTGTTTTTTTTTTTTTTTTTCTTGCAATGTAGATATTTTGATCTTTCTGATGAAAAACGTGAACATAAGCTAAATGATAGGTCAGTGTTTTTTTTTAAAGGCTTTTTGACTGACTATTTTATTTAAGTTTAAGTTATGTTCCTAAATACCAGTTTTAAAAGGCTGCCTTTATTTGCCTTGCACATTTAAACCTGACTTAACTTGATCTTTGTTTGCACTTAAAGGGAATTGCCTATTGTTTGTTTACAATTGTTCTAGCTGCTTCTTAACTTGAACATTGCACAGAAGAATCAGTTATGCAACCAAATATTACTATACAGAATATTGATGTTCCTGACTACAACTTGCACTTTAAAAGCACTATGTGATCAGTGTTTTATGTTGTCATGGATCCATAAATACAACAATAAATTGCCTGTTGACTGGCAAAAGCAGAATAAATGTCGGTATTTTTTCGCTATTATCATCACAAACACTATCATGAGCTATTTAACAATACCGTGAGCTTTTCCACAATATCGCAATAAATATCGTACCGTGAGGTCAATATCGAAATTGTATCGTACCGTGAGATTTTGATATCGTTACATCCCTAATTACTACTGTGTACATCGCATTGCAAATTTTTAATCCAATGGTTTTCCAGTTTGTACTTCACTGTTGATATTATCGCATAAGAATAAGTGTTTCTTAGAAGGATACACAGAAACTTTGCAATCTGTTGTATTGTGGCATGCATCTACAATTGTCGGCATGTACTACATTGATTATAGTCACTATATAGAGAAAAAAAAGAAGTAAAGTGGCACTGGGTACAAGAAATAGGTGGCAGTAAAGTAGGAGTTGGATTGCAAGAAGAGGAAAAAAAATCACTTGTGCATGTTTATAGGGAAGTGCAAAAAATGTGTAAAGCCGGGAGATTTTTAGTAGCTCAAACATCCCACTAAAATCCAATATCAATCTCTTCTGTATCTGTATCGTGTTACTATAAATGTGAGCTGCTACACAAATAAATTTACGTAGCACAGTTGAACAATTAGTATTATATGTTGGCACAATGTTGCAATTTACTTAGGTAGCAGAAACTGTTGCTGAACAATTGATCCTTGAACATTTTTCTCCCATTTCAATAATCTAAGAGAAAGATATATAGCCCAAGCTTAAAAGTTCTCTCCATCAAACCAACTTCATAAACATTTTGTTTTTAAACTGTTGACTTCACATTGAATCTGTTGATTTCATCCTTGCATCAAATTAAAAACAACTTTATTTCCTAAGTATCGTCCTACTCACTGTGCCATGCTGTTTGAGCTAGAACTGTTGCTGTGTTTGCATGAGTGTTCTGTAATAAAAATGCACCATAAATATTGCGTATATCAGTGGTAAAGATGCACAGGCATACTTCTAGGGGATGTTCATGCCGTGAATTCATGGTAAGAGTGCTGTGCTGTAATTTATTACCTTGAGTCATGTAGAAGCATATATTTCCCTTAATGTACTTTTCTGTGATTGTGTTAAGTAAAGCAGAGGGAAAGCAAAGAATTAGTCATTTTGGCAATAGCTGCTAGTCATCTACACTGGTGATTTGAATGGATAATTGGCTGATCACAGTGCTGATGCTTCCCCAAAAACAGAACATCTCTAATCAAATGTAATGAGTAGGTTTAACTGCAGATGAATTTATTTCAAGCTGCTGTAAACAAGAGTAAATTAACAATGCTAGATAATCCCTATATTTATGATACTTTCCTAAGGGATCTTATTCTTAGGGCTATTTTTGTTTAGGACAATGACATTGAGCCTGAATATAACATATCATGGGGTTGGTGCAACTGAACTGCAATAGTACTGATCATATTTTAAATGTGGTCTCTACTATTTATTACATATAACATTTCTTGATTCATCAATGAGGAAAACATATTTAGGTGTTACAAATGACTAGAATTTTTCCCTTTCGATTCAAAGGCCGGCCATAGATGAATCAAATTTCTTTCCTGCAACCATGTGTTCCTGCTGAATTGGACAAGATTCAAATTGTCTATGGCCGGCTTAACTCTTGATTCAAAAAACTTTTTTTGGTAGTTAATGCAGCTAATTTCAGCGTCCAAAAATTATCACGATTATGTTAAATTACCTTTAATTCCCTAGAGCCTAGTTCACATGGTTTTCAGCTTGTACGGTATTAGAGCAATGATAAGAGATAATTATCACTCCCCAGTTGTGTTCGTCTGGCCGACATAACGCCTCCTCACCACCTGAAATATGAAAAAAGTAACAGGCGCACTCCACTCTTAGCTCCTCTTGCTGTCTTTATTATGTCTGCATACAAAAATGTCTCCAATTTGGGAACCTTCCTTGACATGTTACACCACTTCAAGCTTGCTTACAAGGATAGGGGAAGCTTCCTTAACACCTGTCAAATGCCCAAAGCTTAAAAGAGAACATAGTGGATATGATATTTTACTAATGTGTTTGGTTTGATTTAGTTTCACTTTTTTTACTGTTATCTGACTTTTCCTCTCTTCATGATTAGTCTTTATTGATTGCCATTCCCTTGTCCAAAAACACTGGTGGCCACTATGAGCACTGTAAACGGACAAGGGGAATAGCAGTTAGAAGAACATGGTCATGAAGATAGAGAACGTCAGGCTTATGTAACAACATGAAGAGACATTGGTGAGGGGTATAAAGGGGCTTCTTGGACTAATAAAGGCAGTAGCAGACCATAACACTTAAAAAAAATAAAATATGTTGTTCACATGTACCTGTAATATTTAAAAAAAAAAAAAAAAAGAATAGTTATTTTTATATATCCTGCTTTCAAATAAATTATAGCTTCTACAAGCAAAGTATGTCCACAGGCACTTACTGTCTAAGCGTAACCATGCTTACCTAATTCAGCTGCAGCATTGTCACCCTTTTCTATGCACTTCTAATTTAAACTAATGGCAGCCATACAGGGATCTAAATTTGGCCGGTTCGGCATTCTACTGATTGACTTCTGTACAACCAGCCTGCTGTTTTTTCCCGATGGATCAGTGTTTCCGGCTAAAGCCAGCAGCACTGATAAGTGTATTCTGATGGTGGTGCAGATGGTGGCTGTTAAATTACAACACCTCAGCAGAAAACATTCAGTGTGGATGGAGGAATCGGGTCTTTTTTTCTTTTTTTCAACTGTAATTTTTTTTTTTTTTTACCAACAAATGTCATCCTCTTTTACTTACAGCACTCCACTAAACTATTTTTCCTCACCAGTTGTATTGGGTACCAGTGTGAGCTCACAGCCACACATGAGTAGCAAGAAACATAAACAAATTCATTCATTTTTGCATTTACTTGTCCAAAAAAGGCAAATCACAAGTGCAAAACCTGGATACAACTAATAAGAATGAGCTATTTCTTAAATCAAAACATGGATTCGAGGTACAGTAACTGACAATGTTACCCACATTATTTGGCTGTGCCATTATTTTTCCATTATCAGACTGTAAGGTCTGAACACAGAGTAAATAGTGGACAAGTCTAACTTCAACTTTAGCAGCTCCCCTTCCCTTAAGGCTATTAGGCCTGTTGGTACTAAATTGCCCCCAGGACGTAATACACACAATTATATAATCAGGCTGTAGAATGTCACCAGCAGACCCAAGGAGAAGAGAATAGACATACCTTACGGTGATAGGAGACACAAGATGGAAAGCACTCTGGACGAGTTAGTAAAAAACTTGTGTGTGGCAGTAGGCACAATCTGTGAATGTAGTAATGGTCAAGGCAGGCAGCAGATACTAGAGGGATCAGGCAATGTAACAAAGGTCAGGATGGGCAGCAGACCGAAGAGGAATCTCTCAAACATAGAAAAGGTGAGGACAGGCAGCAGGCAATAACGTAGCTAGGGTTAGTAACAGATACAAACAGGCAATGGATACAGGAACACTTAATCAGCAAGGAGATGCTATCTAAAGCACCGGGGCACTAGTTGATGATGTTTAAATAAGGCACATCCTGTGCCAGGAATAAAACCTGGGACTGGGATGTGTGTGACCCACAAAACGTGGATAGAACAAACCAGTAGCAAGCAATCTCTGTGATGGGCTAGCAGGCTGCATCTCATTGCCCATCACCTGTAACGTAAGCCGAGGAGAGGAGGAAAATTGCTGTGTCTCATTGCTCTGCAACCTGGACAAAAGCTAGGGCATAGCATCTTTGGGAAAAGATGTGGTTCAGCCTACATGCCACAGAGCAAAACTGTAATAGTTTTTTTTTTTTTTTTGGAGAAGCTTAGACTACTAGATATGGGGCATCATTAATGTATACTGTAGGTCAAACAGGGGGGAGGGGGAGATATAGGGATTATTGTACATGTCACATGCAGTGCGAAGACAGAGATATGGAGTTAATTTACAGATGTGCAGTATAAAGGATAAGGGAGGTGAAGATGTTAACATACAGGCCACTAGAGACAGGATGGAGATGAGATGTACCAGAGAAGAGGTGGGGGAGCGGAAAGGGCCATCACAACAATCACAAGGTATAGAATCGCTCTGACAGGCTCCCATTGTGCTTGTGATTTATGCTGTCTAATGACAGCTCAGATTACTGTCATCCATAGGCCCACTGGCTGTCCATGTTTGTTTTCTGCAGTGCCATTCAAAAACAATGATACAGAGTAGCCTTTGCTGTTTTACTAGCTACTTCATATGGTGATCTATCTTACAGGCCTTGGAGTATTGTTGCAAAGGGCTATATCTCTGAGATGACAGCCTGGCTTTTTAAATAAATGATCCCATGTTATGTAATGATTTTATATTAAAGATGAAAGATGGGGACATGCTGGGCAACAAGGAAATCTTGATGGTATACTCACTGAAGACAGAGAGGTGTCATGCACCCAGGAAGGAAAAAAACTCTCCCTGGGAACCATCTGTAAAGATGAGTTTTAGGTCATTAAACAATTTAGCATGTAGTAAACGTTGATCAATAGAATCTTTAACCATCAAGGTTAAAGCGTATGCATAATTCACAAGGATGGAAGAAGATGGTCTTTATTTAATGTAGCAAACAGCAATATGTAAAGTGTAGTAAGCCATTGTAGTCCATCAGGAATCTTTTAATCAGATTATAGTAATTAGTTTTAAATTGATTGGTTTGGCACTATGACATTTAATAAAACAGCCTGCTATAATATTAAAGTTGAACTATAGGCAAAACATTTTTTTTTTAAATTTTGAATAAAGCAAGGTAGGATAATAACCCCTGTCAGATTTATTTTTGCAATTTGTGTTCCATTGTGAAAATTTCCCTTCACTTCCTGCCCCATAGCCAAACAGGAAGTGAGAGGAAGTCCCAGCAAATAAAGGAATTTCTTGGGGACCCCCAGATCACCAGAACTAGTGTCCCCATTAGACCATTTTCCATCTCTTACATTTCTGGGAACAACCCAAAATTTGGGGATTTTCTTTTACTTTCAATGATAATGGTAAACAGGACAATAGAGAGGATGAATCTCCTTAATACTGACACAGGCTGCAATAAAAACTGACATGTGTTATAATCTATATCCAAAAGGAAAAAAAAAGTTTTTTCTTTTAGTTCTACTTTAAGGTACCTATAGACATAAAGTGATCATTACCTCATACTGCCATAATTGGTACAATCTGAATAGTCATTTGGATTTAATCACTAACTGTGGGTTCATTCCCGATACGTTAGGGCTATGCTGGCATCTATTTCCAGCTCAGCTTTAATGCATAGACCTAACTGCCAGATGGTAGATGGAAGGGTAAAGACTTAATTCTGTGGTATCAGTAAATACGTGATGACACTTAGAAATTAGACATGGCAAAGACTGTGGTAGCAGTATGAAGTCAACTAAAAATTTAAGAATACTGTCAATTCAACTATCAATCATGCTGGCAGTGTCAAACCTGTCTCTATATGCATTCAGAAGACACTTATAAATGCATATAAGTGCAGGTAATTATTTTTCAATGGTTTTATTCTGTATTTACCTGCATTTAGGTGTGGCCATTTAAGCTGCATTTAGAGAAGATATACTTCTGTGCATCCAGGATCAAATTAGAGACTCTAAATGCATGTATAAGCCTCTAAATTTTTCTAGATGTGGCTAAACCAACTTTAAAAGCAGAAACGTCCAAGTGCAGGAAAAAAGTGATCTGAGAAGCCTAAAATGATTTCCCTGATATTGCTCAGATAATTTCTCCTGCATATAGAAAAGTGTGTATATAGCCTTAGAGATATTTTATAAGGCACGTGGCTGTACATGGGCCATATAGAGCATCATTCTCCTGGTATCCACAGCTGCCATGTTGTCAGGGACCATGAATCAGACTGAGACCGAGAATGCAGTATAAATCACATATAATCATAAAAATAGTACAGATTAGGAACATAGTCAAAACATAAGCCAGGGTTTGGAAGCCAAAACGGGAAATCAGACAAGCCAGTGATCAGGGAGCCAGAAATCAACGTAGTCGGAAGCAGAAGGTCGGGATCAGGAACCAGAAGGGACGTTAGTCAGGCAAAGTCTTTACCAGGAACACAGTAGAGACACTCAGGATATCTTGACAAGGTGAAGGCAGACAAGGAATGAACAAGGCAGCTTAAATAGCCAGAAGGGGCTGGCTGTAAGCGGGACTGATGAGCAGATAAGGAAAACCTAGTGAGCCACTGAGGAAACAATGAGTGCTGACAACTATCCAACAGCTGAGCAGCCTGAGCACATAGAAGAGAGCTGCCGCGAGACCAGCCCTGACAGTACCCCCTCCTCCATGACCCTTCCCCCCTCGGAGGGGCACCAGGTTTAAGGGAAAAAAATAGATGGAAAGCACAGATGAGGACAGGAGCATTGACTTCTGAGGATGAGACCCAAAAGCATTCCTCTGCATCGCTCCTGTAAGCCAGGTACTGTATGCGCCCACGGAACCTACAGGAGTAAATTATCAATTGTATCTTATACTCAACATGGTTCTCAACATGAACCAGGTGAGGACATGGTACCGAGGTAATAAAGCGTTTGCACACCAAAGGTTTTAATAAGGAAACATGAAATACATTTGAAATACGCATATTAGAAGGATGGTCCAATGCGTAAGCCACAGGGTTGATCCTACAGAGAATATGGAAAAGCCCAATATACCTCAGTGCCAGTTTCAGTGAGGGAACATGGAGTCAGAGGTTACGAGATGATAGCCCGACCCTCTCCCCCACCTGGTACGAACTAGCAGGTAGACGTCGGCGGTCAGCATAGAGTCTGTACCTATCACTGGCTCGTCGCAAGGACTCTTGGACCTGCACCCAAGTGGAACAGAGATCACGGAGATGCTCCTCTAATGTAGGAATTCTTTAAGGAACAAATGTGTCAGGCAAAATGGATGGCTGGAAACTATAATTGGCCATAAGACCATCGGGAAGCAGCGTTGTCGGTACTATTGTGAGCGAACTCCGCCCAAGGTAAAAGGTCTGACCAGTTGTTATCGTGGTCAGAAACATAGCAATGTAGAAACTGCTCGAAGGCTTGGTTTTCTTGTTCTGCGGCCCCATAGGACTGCAGGTGATACGCTGAGGAGAAGGAAAGCTTAATTCTCAACTGTGCTCAAAAGGCTCGTCAAAACCTGGGCACAAATTGGCTACCCCTGTCTGAGATTATAACCTTGGGTAGCCCATGTAACCAAAAGATCTCCCAAGCAAAAATGGATGCTAGTTCTTTGGATGTAGGCAACTTCTTAAGTGGAATACAATTAGACATCTTCAAGAACAGGTCAACCACCATATGAATAAATGTGCTGCCCTGGGATTTTGGTAACTCCACAAAATAAAACCTTAAACAAGTAGATCCAAGGCCTCTCTCTCCGTTGGGTATGAGTTGTAAGAGGCCCACTGGAAGGTGTCGTGGTGTTTTTTTCTCTGAGCACACACAGAACAAGCGGTTACATTAGCGCGGAGACTAGGCCACCAGAATTGTTGAGAAATAGACCAGATGAGCTGTATCTTCCTAGGGCAGTGATGGCCAACCTATGGCACGCGTGCCACAGCTGGCACGCAGAGCCCTCTCTGTGGGCACGTGAGAGCTGCCGCCACTGCCCGCACTGTGACAAGGGGAGTGAGCGCGGGCTGTCAGTTTATTTCCCGTTCGCCCCTCTTCTTCTGTCAAGAAGCACGGGACAGGGACAGAGCGGCGCTTGCAGGGATCGCCGCCCACTCTGATTCCTCCTGCCTCCCCATTGGCTGAAGCAAAGGACCAATAACATGCCAGGACAAGAGCACCATGGGACATGGAGTCCTGGAAGACTATGGCTCCATTTTAATCAATTAAAGAAAAACTACAGCCCCAGCATGCCCTGAGAAAATAAGAGGACGGACAGCCTGGAGCCTGGGAAAAAAAAGGGCTCAGAGAGAAGGGAGAGCAGGGTGAGAAGAGTGTGGAGACAAGAGTGAGAGGAGGCTGAGGTGGTACAGGAGGGAGAGAGAGCCCAAGCCACAACAGCCCCTGGAGTTGAATCAACCAGAGAGGAGCAAGAGGACAGTGATGAAAGGACATCATCAAGAGTGAGAAGGGTGATCAAAGGCCCCAACAAAAGGAGAAGCTGCTGTCAGGCACACCGATACTGGACGCCGGAGCAGGGTGAGTGCCGACTTGACTACAATCTCTCTTGGAGTGTGCGATCTGGTGGCTGGGTGTGTGCAGTTTAATTGCAGTGTTGGCACTATGTAAAAAATAAGTTGTTTTTTTGATGGTGTTTTGGCACTCGGGCTCAAAAAGGTTCGCCATCACTGTCCTAGGGTGACCAGCTGCCTTGGGAGAATGGTATGTCTGGAGTAAAGCAGTGCAGAGATTCTTAGGGACAAAGCAGCGGTCACAAGGTTTTTCAGGAATGGATCTGAGTAGCGTGAATTATGTCACCCAAAGGTGAAATGAGACTAGTGCAAATAGTGGCTAGAATGTGATCTCGAGGTATCACAGGTGTTGGAACCAACTCCTTCTTTTAGGAGGAGGAAAACTGTCATGACAATGCATCAACCCTTACGTTAAGAATGAAGGGCAATGTAGGATCAGGATGTGCCAGAACAGGAGCTGAAACAAAGGCAGCCTTGAGAGACTCAAAGGCTTTAAGAGAATCTGGAGTCAATTCTGTGGGTTGCCGTCCTTCCTGGTCATATTAGTCAGGGGTTTGACCAGAGAAGAGAAGTTACAAATTAACTTCCGATAATAATTGGCAAAGCCAAGAAAACGTTGTAGCGGTCATAGTCCTACGGGTCTGGGCCACTGTAGAACTGCAGATATTTTCTCTAGGGCCATCAAAAAACCGACCGTAGAAATTACATAGCCCAGAAATTTAACCTGTTCAGGATGGAACTCACACTTCTCCTGCTTACAATACAAGTTATTATCTCTCAATTTCTATAGCTCATGGGTGACATCTGTGTAAGGGCTCTCTAGGGATTTTGAGTATATGAGAATATCATCAAGATAAACCACCACATATTGCTGCAACATATCTCAGGGGACATCGTTGATGAATTTCTGAAAAACTACAGCAGTGTTGCAGAGACCAAATGGCATTACAAGGTATTCTTAATGGTATTAAACGCAGTTTTCTATTTGTTGCCCTCCTTGGTCCTCACAAGGTTGTATGCCCCTCCCAGATTGATTTTCGTGAAAACCCCAGCTCTGTTGAAATAATTCCATAATCAACAGGTTTAGGTTAGCATTTTAAATCGTGATGTAATTGAGAATCCCTATAATCGAATCAAGGTCTCAGTTCACTACTCTTCCTTTTCACAAAGAATAAGCCAGCACTGGCAGGAGACGAGGACTTGCGGATGAACCCTTGAGAAAGTGAATCGGCAACATAGTCCTCCATTGCTTTATCCTCCAAGACAAATAAAGGGTAGACCCAGTCACGAGGAGGCATGGCAAGGTTGAAGGTCAATTGCGCAGTCATACAGCCGGTGCGGAGGCAAACTACCAGCTTGACCTTTGTCAAAGGCATCACTTATTTTGTGGTACTCCTCAGGCAAGGAGGAGAGTGAAGAGGTGCACAAGACTTTAACCACTTTCTAAAAACATGTCTTACTGCATTGTGGTGACCAGGAAAGAACCTCAGCACGATACCAATCAAAAGAGGGGTTGTGTTTCTGTAACCAATGATAGCCAATGACCACCGGGTAATGAGGTTAGGAAATTACTTGAAATTGTATTGTCTCATGGTGCAGAGCCCCTACGGCCATGGTCAATGGAGCAGTCTCAGGAGTCACATGGGCAGGTTGTTAAGGTCTCCCATCAATAGCCTCAATGGCAAGTGGAGTAGCATGAAGCTGCAGTGGTACTGAGTGCTTAGACACAAAGGCCATATCCAGGAACAGGCCTGCAGCCCCAGAATCAATTAGAGCCTGTGTATCGATGGACGACTCAGACCAAGAAAGGGTAATGGGAACTAGAGGCTTATCCTTCAGGATAGCTGGGGATGCAAACACGCCACCTAAGGTCTGTCCCCTACAGGATCTCAGGTACAGATGTCCCCCCCGAACAGGTAGGACAAGACTTCAAATACTGACCTGCCTGGCCACAGTAAAGGCACAATCTCTCCCTCCTCCTAAAGGCCCTCTCTTCAGCAGAGAGACGTGCGAAACCCAACTGCATGACCTTCGCCTAATGTCAGGAACCATAAGCCAGACTGAGACCGAAAATGCAGTAAAAATCACACCTTTATGTAATAGTAAAAATAATACAGATCAGGTATGTAGTCAAAACATAAGCCAGGGTTTGGAAGCCAAAACGGGAAATCAGACAAGCCAGTGATCAGAGATCCAGAAATCGGCGTAGTCCAAAGCAGAAGGTCAGGATCCAGAAGGGACATCAGCTGGGCAAAGTCTTTAACAAGAATACAGCATAGACACTCAGGATATCTAGACAAGGAATGAACAAGGCAGCCAAAATAGCTAGAAGGGGCTGGCTGTAGGCGGGACTGATGAGCACATAATCAGAACCAGGTGAGCTACTGAGGAAACAATGAGTGCTGACAATTATCCAACAGCTGAGCAGCCAGACCACAGAGAAGAGAGCTACTGCGAGCCCAGCCCTGACACATGTACAGCCGCCTATTAAAGTGATTTAGAAGATCTCTTTGTAAAGCACCCGCACACTTATTGACGTCTGCTCTGCATTTTCATTTTACATATGTCTGTGCGGGTGCTTTTTATGAACCTCGGCACATAACCGTGAAAATCTCACACCTTCTAATTCATCTCACTAGGTAAAATATTAGTTATATATAGTCCCCTGGCACCTATTCTCTTATTTGTTACTAGCTTCCAGCTGGCACTATAATGTGTTCCCCTAAATTACACTAAATTAAATATATTCTTAAAATCCAGTGCTGTGCTGCAAAATTTCTAATATATGTTCTTAGTGTAAACAGTGCTACAAATAATAAACAGCTCAGCTATTGCAGACAAAATTACTCCATAACGCAATACATCACAAATAATAATATAATACAGTACTCTGGTCAGCAGTGTCTGGTGATAGTAAAAACTCCATCCAATTTAGAATTAGAATGTAATAAATGGATATATAGATAAAGTCCAAGTGCACATTAAAGGTCCATAGATATATATACGAAATACCTTAATGCCACTTTGCAATTCTCCAATCACAATTAACAACATCCATTAATAACTCCAAATCTTCTGTACTTTACATACGTGCTCCAATTAGGGCAAACAATGCCCTCACCTGTAAGGTATGACCTATATATGTATAGGACCTTCTCTCATGTCCTCCTCAATCTTCCAGTGGGTGCAGTGTAGCTAAGGCTCCAATCACACTTGGTGTTTCTGGAATGCCTGATAGAACGCACAGAAAAAAACACATTTTGCTTGCGTGTTTTGTGCTTGCGGTGCACTTGATTGTTAATGGCAAGCTCAAGTAGCAAGCGTTTTACAAATGTGCAGTGAAAAACTGTGCCACGCTCTGTTCCAAAAAAGTTTTTGGAGCTTCTTTGAGGAATTTGTCATGCATAGGGCAGCCCATTCAAATGAAAGGGCTGTCCTATGCATGACAAGCAGAAATTATTCAAAACACAAGTGGGAACATGAGTTCCCACTATGCTCAGGCGCGACCAAACCTAAAACACAAAGACAGTCACTGCATAGCTCAAAATGTTTAAACCATCTATTTATTTAAAAATGAATAAAAACACTCCCATATTGCTGTGCACAGCTGGCGCACTCTAGAATAGCACATACGTAAAAAAAAACTCCCTCTGGCATCACATTCGACACCACTCTGGTGATGTGTCCGATCACTTCCTTGTATAAATTCACCTGCCTCTGCCTTGGTGATGTCATCTCAATATGTAACTGTAAGTGGCTTTTGTAAGCAAACTCTGCATGCTGTATGTGTGTGGTTCAGTTTTGTGCCTAAAGAAAGATCTGCAAAGTCCTCTATAGGCTGATTTTCTAAAAAAAGTACAGGTTACTTCCTTAGTGTATGTTAACTTTGCTGATGTTAATTTATCGTGAAAATAAAGTGAAGCTGTGGTCACTTTGAATATTCAATCAAGTATAGGGAAAATAAAAATATATACGAGGGGCGTTAAAGTCAAACCGGGACTTCTGAGTTTATATATTAAAAGAACAATTTTTAAAGAGTGGAAACTACATTTATTTTCCAACATACTCCCCTGCACCATTTGTACACTTATCCCAGCATTTACCTAATGCCTAGGACAGCCTGCTTCACTTCGTCATCAGTGCACCACAAGATTTGTCTCTTGTGCAGTTTCACGATAGGTTATGCGTTGATTATCCAGGATCAGCCATTCCACGCGCTGAAAGTTCACTCTGGCTGCCGAGGGCTGGGAACCACCACGGCTTGGGATGGTCCGTGACGAATGTAGGGGCATCTTTGAAATGTTTACACCATTCAAATGTCTTACTGGGGCTGAGCGTCTCATCACCGTACTGTGCTTGAAGTCTTCTGTAGATATTCGTGGGTTTTACGCCTTCGTTCACAAAAAACCTCTTCAACACATGCTGTTCCATGCACGTGCTAACGCTGTTGTCTGCAATCTTAATTAATGATCACTGGACTGGCAAGTGATGTGTGCTGCCTATCAGGAATAGTACACACTTGCCACTTACTACGTGTACTACTACCTGTACGAGGTCTACCTGTACTACTGCGTGTACTCCCACGACACTAGCATCGCTTTTCATCCCAGTAAAATTAAAAGTCCTGGTTTATCTTGTACGCCCCATATATATATCTTATATATATTAATTTTTTTTTATACTATTCCTGAGTATTTACAATGTTAGTGCTATTTTCAATGGGTTGCAAACTGCTCAAACAGAAATGTGGGCCCCATTTCTATACAGTGTTATGTAAATTGAAAATGTACTGTTGCATTGTATTGCTGAAGCCAAAAAGGAACTCTGTTCCATATCTGTATGACAAAGGAGATTTTATTATGAGCTTAGAAATAAATATTTATAGAGCAAAAAATATATCAGGCAAGGAGGGGTAAAATTTTAGTGATTAAAAATGTTTTTTATAGTGAATAGAAGGTTTTTTAATTCCTAGGAAAAAAAACTGCAGTAACTCTAGAAATAGTTTGGGGCGTGTTTCTGGCCTTGCACATATTAGCATTAAACATCACGTATACAACGTGGAAACAATATTTTTGTGCACTAAATCTGAAAAAATATGGTATCCATGAGAGTTTCTAAAACTGTTTGTAAAAAATAGGGTGTATCTTCCAAACACCTGATTGTGACCAAACTCAACACTTAAGTACCCAGGACAAGGTGCCAACAAATGGAAGTTCATGTACCACTTAGCTACTCCCTCCCACCCGGGTTTCTCCCTGTCTGATTTACTCCTTTAAAGGATCACCATGCATGTAGTTAGGAGTTAGTAAAACAAAACATAGCAATGCAAATATGTTTATGATTCCTTACATGACTTACCTTATAAATACTTTCAGGTTATGGTGGCTTCTAAAAAGGCCCTATGGCAGGTTTCCCTAGCATTGGAAGCTCCCCTTCTTTCTCACTTCTTTTTTTTTTTTTTTTTAAATGTTTATTGTAATTTTAACATACAGAATCTAAACCAGAATAAGCAAGTACAGAATGACAGTGGTAGTGCAATCAAATACAAGGGGGAACGCCCCAGGGTAATGTAGAGTAATTCAACAATGAACAAAACATAGGTTAGAGTAGGGGGGTCTGGGAAAATGGAGGAGGGGATGAAATGGGGAGGGTGAAAAAAACAAAAGGGGGGGGGTAGAGGGGAGTGGGGTGAGCCTGCAAATGTAGTCCGAAAGAGAAATATATAAGACGATGGAACAATGCCTGAGAAGAGGTTAGCAAGGGGAATAAGTCTTAGGCAACACAGTCTCACTTCTTAACCAAAGGGGATCACTGTGGCATCGGTGACCACAAGTCAATATTTTGGTGCACTTTACTATTGGTATGTTGCTATTACCAATATTTGGATTAACACAGTGATAAGTCAGTGATGGCACACAGAAATTCAGGTAGATTGAACAGTTTATCTTGTCAAATATTAGAAAACACTTTTGTAAGCTTGTGAATGTACATCAAATTACACCAGAGATAGTTGATTCAAAGAATATTCGAACACCTCCTTGGTAACCAGGAAATATTTTTTTCCCCTGCTGGAGCAAATTGGGCCATGCCTCCTAGAGTGACTCTTTTTTTTTTTTTTTTTTTTTTGCCTTCCTATGATTTAGCTGTGGGTGTATGATTTTATATATGGAGTTTTTCTATTTATTACAATTTTCTATGGGTTGAACTAGATGGACTGGTGTCTTTTTTCTTTTTTTTTTAACACAACTATGTAACTCTGTAACATGTATGCTGAATGTGCTTAATAAAAAAAATGTCCAGTGTATTATTGGCAAATAAATGGTAAATGTACCAACATTTAAATAAGTTTGCCCAGTAGCCATGACAGTTTATTGCTTGTTGACAAAATATGCACCAAAGCTCCCTAATCATGCCAGTCTATATTCCTAACTTAGCATCATAAGCTTTATTAACCCCTTCCCACTGACTGGATGCATATATGCGACCTCACTGAAGTGGGTCTTCTTCCGAGAGGCCACTTTTATGTATATAAGAAAGGGGGGAGTTTGGGACTTTAAATGAGACATATGAAGGGTAAATGTACTTACATAGCGGTTACAAATAAAAACATTGGGAACTACAAACACATGGCTGCTAGGAACGTCTGTCCCAGAAGCTGAGGTGATGGAAACCCATGGAGAGGCTGGGTGCAAAAACACACCCCTAGGGGAAAGGAGGTTTCCATATTGAAACCAATAATGGTGCAGAGCAGTACATCTGAATGTAGCTATGTATATATATGAAATAAACAACATCTTTGTATGTACAAATTGCAATATGTCATGCCTTATGTCCATATCAACAATTATGTCTACAGTGCCTTGCGAAAGTATTCGACCCCTTGAACTTTTCGACCTTTTGCCACATTTCAGGCTTCAAACATAAAGATATAAAACTGTAATTTTTTGTGAAGAATCAACAACAAGTGGGACACAATCATGAAGTGGAACAAAATTTATTGGATATTTCAAACTTTTTTTAACAAATAAAAATCTGAAAAATTGGCGTGCAAAATTATTCAGCCCCCTTAAGTTAATACTTTGTAGTGCCACCTTTTGCTGCGATTACAGCTATAAGTCGCTTGGGGTATGTCTCTATCAGTTTTGCACATCGAGAGACTGAAATTTTTGCCCATTCCTCCTTGCAAAACAGCTCGAGCTCAGTGAGGTTGGATGGAGAGCGTTTGTGAACAGCAGTTTTCAGTTCTTTCCACAGATTCTCGATTGGATTCAGGTCTGGACTTTGACTTGGCCATTCTAACACCTGGATATTTGTGAACCATTCCATTGTAGATTTTGCTTTATGTTTTGGATCATTTCCTTGTTGGAAGACAAATCTCCGTCCCAGTCTCAGGTCTTTTGCAGACTCCATCAGGTTTTCTTCCAGAATGGTCCTGTATTTGGCTCCATCCATCTTCCCATCAATTTTAACCATCTTCCCTGTCCCTGCTGAAGAAAAGCAGGCCCAAACCATGATGCTGCCACCACCATGTTTGACAGTGGGGATGGTGTGTTCAGGGTGATGAGCTGTGTTGCTTTTACGCCAAACATAACATTTTGCATTGTTGCCAAAAAGTTCGATTTTGGTTTCATCTGACCAGAGCACCTTCTTCCACATGTTTGGTGTGTCTCCCAGGTGGCTTGTGGCAAACTTTAAACGACACTTTTTATGGATATCTTTAAGAAATGCCTTTCTTCTTGCCACTCTTCCATAAAGGCCAGATTTGTGCAGTATACGACTGATTGTTGTCCTATGGACAGAGTCTCCCACCTCAGCTGTAGATCTCTGCAGTTCATCCAGAGTGATCATGGGCCTCTTGGCTGCATCTCTGATCAGTTTAGATGGACGGCCAGGTCTTCGTAGATTCAAAGTGGTCTGATACTCCTTCCATTTCAATATTCTCGCTTGCTCAGTGCTCCTTGGGATGTTTAAAGCTTGGGAAATCTTTTTGTATCCAAATCTGGCTTTAACTTCTCCACAACAGTATCTCGGACCTGCCTGGTGTGTTCCTTGTTCTTCATGATGCTCTCTGCACTTTAAACAGACCTCTGAGACTATCACAGTGCAGGTGCATTTATATGGAGACTTGATAACACACAGGTGTAGGAATTACAACAGTTTGTATACGTGCCTCACACTTTTTAAGGGACCAAAAGTAATGGGGCAGATTAACAATCATAAATCAAACTTTCACTTTTTAATACTTGATTTCAAATCCTTTGCAGCCAATTACAGCCTGAAGTCTGGAACGCATAGACATCACCAGACGCTGGGTTTCATCCCTGGTGATTCTCTGCCAGGCCGCTACTGCAACTGTCTTCAGTTCCTGCTTGTTCTTGGGGCATTTTCCCTTCAGTTTTGTCTTCAGCAAATGAAATGCATGCTCAATCGGATTCAGGTCAGGGGATTGACTTGGCCATTGCATAACATTCCACTTCTTTCCCTTAAAAAACTCTTTGGATGCTTTCGCAGTATGCTTCGGGTCATTGTCCATCTGCACTGTGAAGCACCGTCCAATTAGTTCTGAAGCATTTGGCTGAATATGAGCAGATAATATTGCCCGAAACACTTCAGAATTCACCCTGCTGCTTTTGTCAACAGTCACATCATCAATAAATACAAGAGAACCAGTTCCATTGGCAGACATACATGCCCACGCCATGGCACTACCACCACTATGCTTCACTGATGAGATGGTATGCTTTGGATCATGAGCAGTTCCTTTCCATCTCCATACTCTTCTCTTCCAAACACTCTGGTACAAGTTGATCTTGGCCTCATCTGTCCATAGGATGTTGTTCCAGAACTGTGAAGGCTTTTTTAGATGTTTGGCAAACTCTAATCTGGCCTTCCTGTTTTTGAGGCTCACCAATGGTTTACATCTTGTGGTGAACCCTCTGTATTCACTCTGGTGAAGTCTTCTCTTGATTGTTGACTTTGACACACATACTCCTACCTCCTGGAGAGTGTTCTTGATCTGGCCAACTGTTGTCAAGGGTGTTTTTTTCACCAGGAAAGAATTCTTCGGTCATCCACCACAGTTGTTTTTAGTGCTCTTCCGGGTCTTTTGGTGTTGCTGAGCTCACAGGTGTGTTTTTTCTTTTTAAGGATGTTCCAAACTGTTGATTTGGCCACACCTAATGTTCTTTCTATCTCTCTGATGGGTTTGTTTTGTTTTTTCAGCCTAATGATGGCTTGCTTCACTGATAGTGACAGCTCTTTGGATCTCATATTGAGAGTTGACAGCAATAGATTCCAAATGCAAATAGCACACTTGAAATGAACTCTGGACATTTTATCTGCTCCTTGTAAATGAGATAATGAGGGAATAACACACACCTGGCCATGGAACAGCTGAGCAGCCAATTGTCCCATTACTTTTGGTCCCTTAAAAAGTGGGAGGCACATATACAAACTGTTGTAATTCCTACACCTTTCATCTGATTTGGATGTAAATACCCTCAAATTAAAGCTAAAAATCTGCAGTTAAATCACATCTTGTTTGTTTCATTTCAAATCCATTGTGGTGGTGTATAGAGCCAAAAAGATTAGAATTTTGTTGAGAGGCTCTCAATCGGAGGCTCTCACAGAATTTAGGTGAGGAGGAACAGGTCTTTCTGGTTTCCAAACATTAGTTCGGGACCCAAAAGTTGCCTTGAATTACCCATAACAGTACTTAAAAAAAGTTAAAAGTAAGAAAATGATTGGTGACTTGATCAATGTGTACATAAAACAATGAGGCCTAGTGTGATTTGTACTATTAAAGTGGTTGTGAAGGCCAAATGTTTTTTGCCTAATGCATTCTATCATTTAAGATAAAAAAAAAACCTTCTGTGTGCATATCTGAGGTCCATCTAGATCCAGCGATATTGCATGAGAGACTCGGCTGTCCGAAACTCTCCCCCTTATTAGCTCAGACAGCTGTGTGCGCCATTGCCTCCCACTGCTGTCAATCAAAGTCCATTAGCCAATGAAGAGAGAAAGGAGGCGGGCTGCGGCTCCATGTCTGAATGAACACAGGGAGCTGTGGCTCAGCTCAGGTGCCCCCATAGCAAGCTGCTTACTGTGGGGGCACTCAACAGGAGGAAGGGACCAGGAGCACCGAAGAGGATCTGGGCTGCTCTTGTGATCTGAAAAACTATGGAGCTGCCTGATCACTTTTTTGGGGACTCCAGTCGCCCCATGCACAACACATATTGGGGCATCGACACTTAAGCTGAAGTGAGAGAGAACATTTTGGATCCCTCATTTACAGCGGAGTCTAAACTGATGAACTGTAAGGGCATTGCCTGTAAATCATTGCCTATTGATAATTTTGTGTACTGTAATTTTTCTCCATGCAATTTTGAGACTCAACATATTAAGAATTTATTCTCTCAACACAACCTTGCCTTTTAATGTGTACATACATTGGGGATTAAATTGTGTTTTGTGTACACCAACATTTTTCTACCAAAAATATAGATTTGATGAGCAGTTGTGCAAATATCATGCAACTTAAAGAAATAAAAATACCATATGTTTATTCTGGAGGGCCCCAGCTTTTCTATAATATGTAATAGAAGTATGTAGTTATGTTTATGTGTGCGAAAAAAAAAAAATTGCTCTGGTAGCAAAGTGGTTAAAAAAAGCCATTGAAAACAATCAAATGGTGAGTAATTTATATCACATAATGTACAAAGTAAACTATTTGCTTTTCTTTACCCAAATCCTAATAATCATTAATACCTCGAAAAGTGGTGCTGATGCAAAAATAAGTATTTCAGGTATTCATTAGGCAACATGAAAAAAGAATTCATGATGTGAAATGAATTTCTGCTAGAGAAATTTTGGAGTTCTCTGAGGAGTAATTGAAGACCTCCTGTCTGTGTGCATTAGCTGGAAATTTAAAAAATAGGACACACAAGTACATTTTGATTGAAGTGCTTCATGTTATTTCTCCAATTGGGAGAAGGAAAGAAATTCAGACAAAATAAAATGTATTTGATTATTTGCACCTCGCTGCAATCAAAAATAATGGTAGAACAAGTTTTTTTCCTTCAAATTTAATTTCCTTGCCAAATGTATTCCTACTTTTAGACTTTCTGATCAATTTGATTCTGATTTGAAGTTGTGGTCCACACTCTATACAGTCAAGTCACATAAGGCTTTTCATTCGGTTTCCCTGTTGGTACTGTATATACAAGAGTGAGAGAACACATTTTATAGAGCATCATGTTCAGGGATTAAAAAGGAAGTAAACTCTGCCCATCAAAAGCTTCTTCTTAAGACAGTACAGTAAGGCTTTAGAAACAATTCTGCATTAATGTTAAACCCCTTCATATGTCTCTTGTTTTTTATTGTTTTGTAAAATCTTCCTGTTTGTCAGAAGCCAGCGCCATGACAGCAAATGTCTTCTGAGTCCGCAGCGCACTCTACTTCCGCCCTTTCTTCCTGTCCCGGCTGTAATCTCGCACATGCGCAGTTATCACTTAGCCAAGCCTCGTTTTAGTGGCAGTTACTATGGCAACCGTGTCGGCTCTCAGCTCCTGTCTGCTGTACTGTGCGGCTGACATTTACACCCCCCTGTGATGTTGCGAGTCACATGGGGTGTTTCAGGAACTTGTGAAAGGGAAATCTTGCGGTATCTCAGTCCAGTGTCGTAGAGGGGAAATGACAGAGCCGTGTAATATAATTAAAGGACTGACGGCACGATGAGCGTGCTGTTAACAGAGGAATATCTGCGCATGCGCCGGTGATGTCAGGTAAAGAAAAAGGACAGATTACAAGAGAAAGGAGAAGGTTGGAATGATTTTACACAATGTGATTAGTAAAGTGCTTAGCAGAGATTTACATGAATCAAAGTAATCATGGAGAGTTTACAACCACTTTAATACAGTAATTCACCCAAACATTAACATTTAACAAAAGCCAACCTTTTTTGTTCTTTTAGGCTGGGTTCACACTACTGCACGGAGTGGCTCACAGCAGGGGTTCAGTGTGTCCTTGTCCATAAGAGACTGGTTTTCCATGTTTCACAATCACAGAGAAGTCTCAGGAAATTATGATCACAAAGAATAACAAGGCTAAAAAAAAGGGCCATCAAACGGCTTCAAATACAAGCCTCAAAATGTTGATGTACATGGAGAGACAGTTAATAGAAACATTTATTAAGAATGGCAAATACATATTAAAAATCATTTTTAACCTTTATGTGCCCCATAGAGATGATTGAGTAAGAAAAATTGCAGATTCTTGAAGGGTAACTCCACTTTCATGGGGAAAAAATTCAGCAAATAAAGAAAAAACAATATAGCGTATATAATTGCGACACAAATCATATTGTAATTGAATGTTATTAAAAATTACCTTTCCTTTTCAATCTGCAGCTGTTGTAATTTTCTGAAAATGCAATGCAATATGGCTACCTGGAGCTGTTCTGTATACAGAATGTGTACTGACCACACCCCAGAAACATCATTTCCTGCTTGTGTGATTGGCTCACCAATTTTCCCAGAAGTCTGCCTAAGATACAAGTCAGATTTCTGGCATCCCCTGCACCAGAAATGTAATTTTTGGTGAGATTCTTCCAATAGGAACACGTCTAAAGGGATGCAGGCCCAGCAGCTTTCCTCATTAGTGCTCTGCAGCTGCCACAGCTGATAGATAATCATGAAACCACTCACATTTGACCCACTCAGCACAGAGCAACAAACAATGATTTCTTCAGAATAACAAGAGGTAGAAATCTGCAACAAAGTTTGTTAAAATCCCTGCAATGTACAGAGATTACCCAGAGGAGAATATTTTTTTTCTCAACAAAAGTGGAGTTACGCTTTAAATGTTATTATAAATATGTCCCATATGGACAAAATGACAAAGTTCTGGAATTCAGGTAATCTTGATTCATAAACTGTGTGGTGAATTCTCTGCAGACTGGGCAAATCTTCATGTGGGGGTAGAGGGGTAGTCAAAGAAAATGTCCAGTTTGCTTTCCACTTCAAATCTTTTGCAGAAAAATGTCAGAGGGGTCTTAAGGTAGTTCTGATCAATTACTAGACAGTGGCAGTGATCCCATAAGATCAGCTTATATGAAGAATTACTTGTTTCAATCTTTCTTTATTGTTTCAGCATTAAGATGTCAGTGTTTTTCCAGCAACTACCTTTTTTATGATTTGCTAAAGAAGTGATACTTTTAGAAAAATGCAGCTATTCACTCCAGAATTGCATAGCTAGAGACCTATTATTATGTCTTACAAAGCTGGAAGTACCTTAGAATTTCTGGCGTATTGATGTCTCCCTGTGGACAGCACATTGTCAGAGGATAATCTTTAGTTTCCGTGTTGTGTGAACATTTTTATATGGTTGGAAAGACCAAAATAATTATAGATCCATATTCTTGTACTGTAGTTATGTGATACACAGGCCTTCTTGTCTGCTCAAAACTACTCTTCAAAGTTGTGCCATTCTTGCATTGCTAGTATTACCAAAAAAAAGTGAAGTCACCATCATAGAGGGTTTGTTTCATGTGGCATTATATACATAAAAGGTATAAAGTGTTATAATTAATCAAATGATGAATTTTGGAATAGTATTACTTTTACCTAAAATGAATGAGGCAGTTCAGGACAAACCAAAAGATTTGTCAAGATCTGTTATATGAACCTTGACTCTTTCAAAAAGTCATTTTCTATGGGAATGCCATTGTATATCATCATGTTTTCAACAAGTACAAAAAACACTATGGTCACCTGCAGCCTTGGAATGTAAGGGCTCCACAGTACCTCACTGTCTGGTCTGCCAACTATAAAAGCTACTAGTTGCCCACAAACTGCTTTATTTGCTGTTTTGTAAGTGGAAATATGAAATGTATACGTTTTGAGCAAAAAACATACATAGAAAAGTAGGATTTTGAGGGCCAAAAGGAGGGATGATCTTAATTGTATAAAATAATTCATTTTATTACATACATATAGCTTTAAAAAATAATTTACACAAGACCTGAATATCATGCTAAAAATATTCCGAAAGAGAATATTCTAAATACAAGAAAATGTCCCTGATTAGAATGTGTGTAGGTCCTTAGAACCGACACATTTTGCCACAGGCTTCTTCAAGACTAAACAGACCTTACAGACATTATCTACAAAAGAGTATATACATCAATCATTTTTACAACCAAACACATTTTACAATTTATTGCATATAGCTGAAGCAGAAGACGCATAGACACCAACCTGAGCACTAGATGCACCAGGCAAAATTCCCTCTGGGGCAGGCGCCTGGGACTAAATAAGCAGGAACAACCATCTATATTAAACATTAGATGATATCAAAGGGCTGAACTCATCCAGCCCACATGGACTGAAAATATACAGAAATAAACGCACATACCCTTACTAGTGTTAGTAGGGAAGTGCTCCTGAGCTGGTGATCCCACCTTCCAGAGGAGACAACAAATCCAGCATGTGCATTGGATACATTTAATCATCTATGTATATAATACAGATACATCAGTACAAGTAATTAACAGGAAATAGGTGATACCTCTTGATATCAAAATGGAGGAAAACCTACCCTATTCTCAGACTATATAGTCCCGAAGAAGCCTGTCGCAAAATGCGTCGGCTCTGAGGACCTACACACATTCTAATCAGGGACATTTTCTTGCATTTAGAATATTCTCTTTCGGAATATTTTTTAGTATGATATTCATGTCTTGTGTAAATGTTTTTGAAAGCTATATGTATGTAATAAAATGAATTATTTTATACAATTGTGATCATCCCTCCTTTTGGCCCTCAAAATCATACTTTTTTATTTGTTTTTGCTCAGTACTCATTTATGGATGGTGGCCATTAGTTCATGTTTTTTTTGCAATGTATACCTTGTATATTTATGCTTTGTGGCATGCTTCCATTTTAAGTACAAAATGGGTTAAAAAAAACAGCATTGGGGAATCTGTAGCTTAAAGTGGAGTTCCACCCATTTTTAATAAATTGGATTACATAGATGTATGTAATCCCCTTTAAAATGACTTTTACCAATGGAAATTTTTTTTTTGCTAGTAAATACCTTATTTCTGCTTTATTTATCCTCTTCTCATTTCCGGGTCCGGTCGGCGATTCGCTGTGTGTGCTGGGATGGCATGAAATCTCGCATTATTACACAGGAGATGAGCTGCACTGCGTGCTCTGCCCTGCCTCCGCCCCGTCTCCTCTCAGTGAGCTGTATGTATGTAGTGTATTGAGGCGGTGCTCCGTCCCGCCTCCACCCCGCCTCCTCTCAGTGAGCTCAGTGAGGATATAATGCTTTCAGTCCTCGCTCACGGAGAGGAGGCGGGGCGGATCACGGCCTCAATACACTACATACATACAGCTCACTGAGAGGCGGCGGGGCAGAACACGCAGTACAGCTCATCTCCTGTGTAATAATGCGAGATTTCATGCCCTGAGATACATCCCAGCACACACTGTGAATCGCCGAATGACGTAATCGCCGACCGGACCCGGAAGTTAGAAGAGGATAAATAAAGCACAAAATAAGGTATTTACTATCAACAAAAAAATAAAAAACTTTCCATTGGTAAAAGTCGTTTTAAAGGGGATTACATACATCTAAAGTGACTAAAATGGGTGGAACTCCACTTTAAGTGGAATACTTCCTAAAGAAAACCTGTTGGCCATTTTAAACTTTTCACCTATGCAGGACAAAGCAACAGGTTTACTTCAATGCCTCCCATTCCTGGCAGTGCACACTTATCATTCCTTCACCCCCCCCCCCCCACTTTCTGTTCACCTTGATAGCAAGCTAGGAAAGAAAGACTTAGGACTCTTTCCCCATATCCATGTAACAGAACTAAGCCAAAAAACAAGTGTCAGTGATTACACACAATCTTCCATACCCTAAAGTACTGAGTATTTTCTAAGCTCCAGTTTGTTTCATACACAACCTGACATTGGGACATCTATAAAAAATGCTGCCTGTACATACCTTTTAAAGTGGCCCCTGAAGAGAAGGCTTCGAAAACTGCAGTAGGTATCTTCTGTAGGTAAATTTATATCTACACCAACTTATCATGCTTCCCACCCTAAGCCTAAACATAATAACCATATTATCAATGGGTATTATTAGTAAAGCCGAACACTGAATTCCAGTATTTTACCCAGCTTTGTTTGTATCCTTTGCCAATAAACTAATTATTATTTCACTGTTTTTGCCACATTTTTTTTTGCACATGGGAAGGATAATGAAAATATGACTAAGCTGCCACACTATCTGCCTATGCTCAAATGTTTTATTTTACTTGTTTCTTGCATATATCCCCCCCCCCCCCCAACAACAGTAAAGTTGATCACCAGACCTAAATATATACTGTGATAACACCTTTTTTTCAAATATATTTGAATGATTAAATATCAGAAGACTAAGACAGGTTTGGTATATTTGGAAATCGTATCCTTAGATCCCCTTTTGCTGTGAGAACATATCAACAGCTGTGTTGAAAACACTTTATAAGGTGTCAGTTGCAAGAATAATTGAGTTGTTCCAGCATGTCACTTCTGTATCATTTGCATTTTAAATTTAATTCTATACTGAACAACAAATATGAAAAATACGGTATATCTATTGCAAAGTTCCTAACTGTGTATGATCTATTAGTAATAGAATTTATCAAGGGGTTTTAAAGAGCAATCTTGGGCAACAAGTAGGGCATGCATATTCATTGCTGGAGCCTGTAGGCGCACAGCTTTTGGTCCACTAAGCAACAACCCTCTGTTGAAATCACCTATTTAAAACAGGACATTTCCTTTTTTTAATGCTCTAAACTGGTTTAGAATACTTTGTTTACTATTAAAAAAATAAACATTTCGTAAATATATACCATAGTTTGTAGACAATATAATTTTTGCGCAAACCAATCATTAAACACTTATTGGGTATTTTTTTTTTTTTTTTTTACCAGAAGTATATAGCAGAATACATATTGGCCTAAATTATTGAAGACATTTTTTTTTTTTCATTTTTTTATTGGATGTGTTTTATAGCAGAAAGTAAAAATGTATTTTTTTTTTTTCAAAATTGTCGGTCTTTTTTTTGTTTATAGCGCAATAAAAAAAGCAGAGGTGATCAAATACCACTAAAAGCTCTATTTGTGGGGAAAAAAAGGACATACATTTTATTTGGGTACAGCTTTGCAAGACTGCGCAATGTTTAGTTAAAGTAACGCAGTGCTGTATCACAAAAAATGGCCCGGTCATGAAGTGGTTAAAGTGATTGTAAAGCTTTTCTTTTTTATTTTTTGTTATATAAAATAACAAACATACTATACTTACCTGCTCTGTGCAATGGTTTTGCACAGAGCGGCCCTGATCCTCCTGTACTGGGGTTCCCCATCAGCATTCCTGGCTACTCCAATTTCTATGGAGGTACTTTTGCTGGCTTGCTCCTAACCTGCCCTGTTTGCATCTGTTGACACAGACAGCCCTGTTTGGGCCCCGCCTCCCACTCCCTTGTTAAGGATTTGATTGACAGTAGCAGGAGCCAATTGCTCCCACTGCTATCAATCTGCCCTGCGAGGAGGGATGGAGAGGATAGAGCTGCTGTTCTCATGCACAGCTCTGGATCAAGAATGGGCTTAGGTAAGTAAAAGGGGTGTGGGGGGGGGGGGTTCTGTGACAGAGGTTTTTTTTTTTACCTAATGAAAAGAATGCATTAAGATTAAAAAAAAAAAAATCTTTAGGCTTCAGAACCACTTTAAGAGTAAATTACCTTATGTGAGATAAGTATTGCTACTGATTATGTAAAAAAAAAACATAAATAGTAACTGTATACAGAAATGCCACCTATAGGCCTCATGCACACTGTGTGCATTGTGTTCATCTGCATAGGTCAGTGCAAGGGTACATTATGGTGTGCTGTAAAAAAATCAGCAGGTCAGTAATATCACATAGTGGAACACACTTCACAGTATATCAGTGTGTCAGAGCGTAATATTTAAGTCAGTAAAATTTAGAAAAAAGTAAACCATTCACTGCATTGTAGCAATGCATCACGCCGCCCCATTACTGCCCATATACAACACACACCAGCATCAAGTGTTTTAGCATTTGGGCTGGTGTGAACAAGCCCTAATGGTACCTGTATGATGGTTTTTGGCGACGCCCAAAGTAGAGGTGAAAGCATATCCCTGTGTCTCAGAACATAGGGTGCAGGCTTGTTCTAATACCAATCCATGGGGTTAGTAAATGTAAACAGGAGTGGATCGCCGCTACTCCTGACCAGTCCAGGTGGATAAACGATAAAAATAAGCTTCAGCCTAAATGTCTCTAGCAAACCACACACCCTGATGAACTTCACCCCACCCACCGGGCTTAATTATAGGGCGAGTGGGACAAAATACATCAGGGTGTGTGGGTTGGTGAAGACATGTAGGCTAAGGCCACTCTATTGTTTATTCACCTGGGCTGGTCAGGAGTAGGTGGCGATCCTCACCTCTTTATGAGTCCTAACAGTTAACTATGTAGGAAATATTGCTAAAATTAAATGTAACAAGATTTAGCCAGCTTACTCTGAAAGTGTTCAAGCAAGCAAAGCTGTGTTTATTTCAGTGAATGTTAACCCCTTGGAGCTGGCACCTCCCTGCCCTTTAACTACTTCTGGAGTGCCTGGGGCAGGGCTGGCCGGCTGCACGAAATCACTTATCTGTACATGATTTTGTGCACAAGGTCCAGAGTGCATACGCTGTCGGTGAACCACTCCTGCTGCGATTGGACACAGCGGGAGCCAATTTGAGGATCCAGCGCCCGTGGTGGCCACCCACAATCGTTCGCTGAAGAGGCAGAAGGGCGGTCTGCCTATGTAAACAAGGCAGAATGCCATTTTGTGAGGGAGGAAAATAAAGATCTTATGTTTCGGCAGCGATCATGAGCTTTCCATTAGCTTTTCGGTAACTGTGCCTGGAGCGCGCAGGGCATTGCCGTTGGCACAGCTGCATTTGCACTAACAAACACAATAATGTGGCCGCCCTCTGTCAAGGTTCACCTGCCGAGATGCTGCATGTTTGCGTGCGGCCAGTGCCAAGGAGTTGAGAAAAAAAGTTCCTGGAGGAGGACAGCCTGATCACATGATCATGCTCTACACTGTTATGCAGAGAGCACTCTCTAAAACACTGCAGATACAGTAAAATGCAGATGCAGTGTGGCATAAGCAATAAGCTGTCAAGCAGATAGCCGATTCTCCTTCTCCGGTTTAAAAGAGGTTATAGGAGTAAGGTTAGAAATGTATTTTCTATATTTTTCAGACTTTTTTTTATACTCTGAAAGCTTTTAAATCATGAATAGATTGGTTGGCATAGGCAGCTGCATATAGCTGCTTTAACCACTTGCCTACTGGGCACCTAAACCCCTTTCCTGCCCAGGCCAATTTTCAGCTTTCAGCGCTGTGGCAATTTGAATGGTCATGCAACACTGTACCCAAATGAAATTTTTATCATTTTTTAACACAAACAGAACTTTCTTTTGGTGGTATTTATTTACCACTGGGTTTTTTTATTTTTTTGCTGAGCAAACCAAAAAGACCGAAATGGAACTAAAAACAAAAAAAACCAAACCATTTTAAATTTTTGCAAACCGGTAATTTTTCTCCTTCACTGATGAGGCAGCACTGATAACCACTGATAGGCTGCACTGATGGGCACTAATAGGCTGCACTGATAGGGCTGCATTGATAGGTGGCACTGATGGGTGGCACCAATGGGCACTGATGGGCAGCACTGAAAGGCACTGGTACAGGTGACATACACAGGTGGTGCAGATGGGCACTGGTAGGTGACACTGAGAGGCAGCTCTGATTATGAGGCACTGATTGGCAGCACTGATAGGTGGCACTGGTAGGTGGCACTGATGGGCAGCACTGATTTGCACTGCTAGGTGGCACTGATGGGCACTGGTAGGTGGCACTGGTGGGCAAAGATGAGGTGGCGGCAGTGTCTTTCTGTGCGGATCCGATGTCCCTTTGGCGTGAGGGGAAAAAAAGCGGATTACCAGATCTGTTTCCATCATGTGATCAGCTGTCATTGGCTGACAGCTGATCATGTGGTAAGAGGCCGGTCTCGTGGACTCGCTGATCACAGAGCAAGCCGCGTACAGGCAGCTCATGCATGGGAGGATGTACAAGGATGCCCCCCCGGCAATTTAGGCCGAAACTGTAGCCGGCTTTCGACTATAGCGCAGGCAGGAAGAGGTTAATGCTGACTAAAATATACTTGTTAGAACTTGTTGACACCTGCATAAGCCTTCTGAAGAATGATCCGTGGGTGATTGCTTTTCCAAAAGTTAGACAGTGAGGAGGCGTTACAGTATGTTGCCTCCCCACTGCCTGTTTTAATCCCTAGAAGCCCACAACCATGAGTTACTTTAGAACATGGCATGATAATACTCCAGTATGGGTACCTTTGCGGCTTACAGTTGCAGTTAAGGGGTAATATAAATGCGGCTGAACTGTATGTTTTCATGCTCCCCCAATTGCACATGTAAATTAGGCCTTAAAGGAAAACTTTGTCATTTTTTTTTTTTTTTTCATATATATGTGATTAAAGAATAATTTTTATTGCTTATTTATATTAACTCTTTATTTTAGAAATAAACATGTATTACAGTATTTACATGCTTCTGTATGTACAGTGCAAGCTGGCACATTTAGTAGGACCGCACAGCTGTTACTCTGGACTTGCCTGCAGACTGAAAATGAACCTGTACTGAGAAAAATATGAGGGCGCCGTTCAGTTCAGAGTCAGTGACACAAAAGGTGTTTGAAGCATTTGGGTTATCATAAGAGTCAGCCAACTATTATTTAAAAGTTTATTTCAGCTATAGAATATTTCTCAGAGAAGGTTTCTTTGATAATATAGCCTGCTCTGTCTAATGTGGAATGGAGTTCGTACTCTGAGCCATTCAGAATACTCACTCGGTAAGGTGTGTATATATTTTGGGATCCTTATAGTTTGTATTCTCACTGCAATTCGTCAGTAATCTGCAGCCCTGGAATACCAGACTCATCTTCATCACCTGCTTGGATGGAAAGGGTAACTGTGAAATATTTGTGAGCACTATTTCATATATAACCAAAATGTTAAGGGTTTAATAATACTTTAACACATTAGGCACAATAAAATAAACATTCTCTAGTAAAGTATTTGTTAAAAATTCTGCCCCAGTCCTTCAATGTGCCCAAGATATTACCACCATTCCCCTTCAGTGAGACAATGTCTGTTGAGTTTGGTATATGATCTAGCCCCCCCCCCCCCCCCCCCACCAAAGCTATTCATACTTTCCTTACCCTTCTATTTTTTTATGCAAGGAAACGTATAATATTATTCTGGAAGAAAACTGCTGCTCCACCAGTAGGAGCATGGAAAGCTTTATTTTAAAAAGGCCCTTCCCTTATAAAAAGCCACCTATGTTAACAGGGGAGGGTACCTAATAAATTTGGCAAAGTACAGGGGCATGGCTGGCTTCTCTGCTCACAGTGTCCGATTAAGCTGTGAGGGTTGATGAATTTATTGGTAATGCTGGATATTACCTTTCTGTTTCTCATAGGTGGGCTTCGCCCTTTTCAAATTAGTTGATCCCATCCCTGATTGTTTCTCTTGGTAAATAAGGAACCAAAGTGGTTTTTTTTTCTTTTTTCTTTTTTGTTGCCTTAAAATTCATGTTCTTCACAAGAAAGAGTTAACAGTCGATGGTGCCAGTCTGTTAGCTTGGTGTGTTTCTATTGATTAATACAGTGTAGGGAGACATAACTCTAGTTCCTGCATGCAAGGCTGGCTTCATGGAGCCTGAACCTTTGAGAAAGCCCATTAGGCGCTACGCATGAGGTGGACGGTGACGTAATGACTCTGGGACTAGGTGAAGCTGTGTATGCAGAGGGTTGTATTTTGAAATGCTCGTTTTTTACTTCTGAAATCGTGCATGCTCGGAAACGCGTCGCAGACCGGTGACGTCACGATCCCATGTCAGCAGTGTCTCAAGACTCCTTTGGTCGGATCAACCACCACCGTAAAGCCGGCTTTTCTACGGAGACCAGCTAGACTGCATGACATCCCAACCGCTCTGCAGGACGCCACTAGCACCAGGAACTTGACCTTCACTGAGGATCCGTTATAGAAGTGCCTGTTTACATTCACCTCAATGTGAGTTTATATTGTTTTTATTACATTAAAACTGAAAAAATCTGCACTTAGAGGCGCCTCCTTCCTTTATCTTGGCTCCATGGACCACTGAAAGAGAAAGGATCCACTCTGAATCAGGAAACCCGGGGTAGCAGTCATGGCATCAGCTTAAACAGGAACATAGGGAAGAATTAAATGATAAGAAGCTGCATACCCAGCGAGTGATTTCAATTTACTGTTGAAAAAGCTAAAGGGAGGGTTTAACATCACTTTCAAAATGAAGGAATAAATCTTATTTTTTACTCCTAAACACAAGACATATAGAAAATATATACAAAAACACCATACATTCCCTTTAGGAAAAAGGGCACTGCCAGATAATGTTCTGTATTCACTTAAGTAGATTTGGCCTTCTAAATGTCATTCTCTGTTTTCCGCTGCAGAAAAAGGATCAACTTGATAAACTTTATTTGCACTCTTTTTTTTTTCTAAAACCATCTAGCCCATAATTCTGAACAATCTGATAAGGTAATAGCTCTGGCATATGCATTATTTTTACTGTACTTCTACTTTGATGTTTAAATGTATCAAATGTTTCCTTTACATGAATCAGAAAATTGCATTGATTTTGAGGTCTGTTTAGTGTAACATTCCTCATACAGTGCAGAGTTCGTAGCCGATCATGCAGAATGTTAATGTAACTGACTTCTGCCTATAGCTTTTCAAAGGATAAAAGGAGCAGTCGGAATTATTAGCCCATGCAAAACAATGACCAATGTAACAAATTGCAGTCACGGATATTAGTCTGCTTTAGTTGCTTGACTGTCTAGCGATTAGTAAATAGAACACTTAATTTACCTTATACAATAAATCCTTTCAATTGAAATGCATATAAAGGGATTTTCCCCTGCTAAACTGCTCCCTAGTTTCAACACAGTGAATCTATCAGATATCTTGTTTTCTATTGAAAATGCACAGATAAACCAATAGTACAGTTTAACCACTTCAGCCCCGGAAGATTTTACCCCCTTCTGGACCAGGCCCTATTTTGCGATTCGGCACTGCGTTATTTTAACAGAAAATCGCGTGGCCGTGCGACGCTGTACCCAAATGAAATGTATGTCCTTTTTTTCCCCACAAATAGAGCTTTATTTTGGTGGTATTTGATCACCTGTGTGATTTTTACTTTTTGTGCTATAAACAAAAAAATGTGACAATTTTGAAAAAAAAAAATATATTTTTCACATTCTGCCATATGACATTCCCAAAAAAAATAAATTTAAAAATCAAAATTTTTTAACATTTTAGGCCAATTTGTTTTCTGCTACATATTTTTGGTAAAGAAAATTGCGATAAGCGTATTTTGATTGGTTTGCGCAAAAGTTATCGCAGCTACTAACTACGGGAAAGATTTATGTAATTTTTTATTGTTTTGTTTTTTTTACTAGTAATGGCGACGATCTGTAATTTTTTGCAGGACTGCAACATTGCGGCGGACAGATCGGACCCCTGACTGACATTTTTGACACTTTGGGGGGGGGGGGGACCAGTGACATTACTACAGTAATCAGTGCTAAAAATATGCACTGTTACTGTAATAATGACACTGGCAGGGAAGGGGTTAACACTGTTGGTGATCAAGGGGTTAAATGTAAGCCTAGGGGAGTGATTCTAACTGTGGGGTGTTGGGCTTTTTAAATGATCATAGAGACATGCGATCCTATATAGCAGGATCACATGGTCTCTGTGATCATGTCAGGGAGAATGACAGACGGCTGTATTTACATCCAAAAAACAATAAAAAGGACATAAATTGTTCCTGTAGTTAGTAAACGCAATAACTTTTGTGCAAACCAATCAACATACGCTTATTGTGATTTCTTTTGGGAATGTTATATAGCAGAATGTGAAAAAAATATATATATTTTTTTTATTTCAAAATTGTCGCTCTTTTTTTGTTTATAGCGCAAAAAATTAAAATCGCACAGGTGATCAAATACCAACAAAAGAAAGCTCTATTTGTGGGGAAAAAAGGACGTCAATTTCGTTTGGGTACAGTGTCCCATGGCCGTGCAATTGTCTGTTAAAATAACGCAGTTCTGAATCGCAAAATGGGGCCTGGTCATTAAGCATCAAAATCTTCCTGTCTTAAAGTGGTTAAAACCCCATCATACATTATACTCACAAGAGTATGCGAAGTATAAGCATAGAACCAAAGAATTCCTTTGTCTAATCAGAGACCGCAGGACCAGAATACTTAATTGCGACAAGAGGACTTGAAGGCGTCCATATAGATAGGGCTAACGTGTTTCGAGGGAGAACCCTCTTCCTCAGAGCCATCGCTTTTTTTGTGTTTTACGCAACATTTGAGCGCAGGAAACATCTACTTGCCAATAGTACAGTTTTTTGTGATATCAGTGTCAAATGGTTAGTGACAAGATTGCAACGTGAACACTTATTTATCCCTATGGTATTGCCTCTTTGCTGACCAAAACAGCGAGCCATCATTCTATGTAGCCAATGAGGTAGCCTCACTGCAGAAGCAAATGAGTGCTATTATTAGCAATCCTGTTGCTAGTGAGTTGTTTCCAGTGACTAAAATCCTCATGTGAGATGCAGAACTTTTATCCTGGTATCTGATAAAGATAGATGTTTAGAATGACACAATAGGCGGCATTCTTGGAGAGTCAAACAAATATAGAAAGTTACCTGTGCTCAAAGATGTTTGTTATTGCTGTTTTATTGTGAAAGCATTGTCACAGCATCTATGGAAACCAATAGGTTAACACGTATTCTGTGATCATGCAGAATAATACAGTGAACAAATATCTTGGCATGCTGATGACTTTTTACAGTTAAAAGATCAATGTTGTGATATGGCCCCAAAAAAAGCTTAAGTAGAACTATAGGCAAAACATTTTTTTTTTTCATTTTGGATAGAGCAAGGGAGGGTTATAACCGTCAGATTTAATTTTTTTTTGCCATATGTGTCCCATTGTGGAGATTTACCTATACTTCCTGTCCCATAGCCAAAACAAGAAGTTAGAGGAAATCCCTGAAAATTAAGGGAATTTGTTTGGGACCCCCAGCTCACCATAACTAATGTCCCTATTGGAAGATTTCCCCTCTATTACTTTCTGCGGACAACCCAAAAATTGGGATTTCTCTTTCGTTCATTGACGGACACAGCTCCATATCTTCTTTTACTCTGGGGTCATGCTGCTCTCCATAGGAGTAGGACTAAGTGGAAACAAAACTTGACTGCGCCCCTAGAGCCGACCTAGGGGGTATACTTCCCACTTGCTGCTTCAGTTTTTTCTGCCTAGTCAGGAATAAGGACCTGGTTCCCTGCTGGGATCTGTGGTCTTGGCATTTTTTCCCTTTTTTAATTTGAATTCTTTTCTTTTGGGTGGTGAGCTCCAGTTGTTCCTGGTTGAGCTCCTGGTTGGCTATGTTTCGCCCTTTTTAGGAATTATGTACATTGCTGTGTTTTTGCCACCCCTCACATTGACACTGCTTTGGACGTCCCCAGAGTCAAAGAAGATATGGAGCTGTGTCCGTCAATGAACAAAAGCGAAAACTGGATTTTTGTCTTACTGTAAAATCCTTTTCTGTGATGTTCATTGACGGACACAGCCCCCACCCCTCTGTTGCTTTCGGTTCTGTATTCTTCTGACACTGCTTGTTACAAACTGAAGTCCTATAGCAGGAAGTGGGAAGTATACCCCCTCGGACGGCCCTAGGGGCGTAGTTAAGTTTTGTTTCCACCTAGTCCTACTCCTATGGAGAGCAGCATAACCCCAGAGTCAAAGAAGATTATGGAGCTGTGTCCATCAATGAACATCAGAAAAAAGATTTTACTGTAAGACAAAAATCCAGTTTTTCTTTTACTTTCAATGAACATGGTAAATAGGGAGGGTGCATCTCCTTAACCGAAGCACCTAGAGGAATAAAAACTGACAGGTGTTCCAATCTATCACCACTCTTTCCAAAATGAAAAAAAAAAAGTTTTGCCTTTTAGTTCTACTTTAATCAATATTAGAGCGATATCAGTTATAACCAAAAAGAACTGTGCTTAGTGTGAAAATAAAAAACATGTATGCACAGCAACATTCAGAAACAACTACCCTGTAGATACAAATGTGTAATAAATCCCACAATTTTAATTGCTTTGCTGTTCCTTTAAATTCAAATCATATACCAACATATACTGTATATGAACATGTGTGTTCACCCAACAGTGCAAAAATAAAAAAATAAATAAAAAAAGTACACCAAAAATTTAATATAATACAGTGACACTTGAAATCTTCCGATTCCCCTTCTTGATTTCCACCACTACTTCTAAAAAAAGAAATCAGCCCCTTACCAAAAAGAGAGACCCAGAAACATAAGAAGTGAAATAGTGCTTTTTAGATGCCTGAGGACCTTTGCAGCACTACAACACGGAGATCAGGAACCACAAGGCACAACGCCAAAATGTCTTTGTGGCAACTTTATTATATCATTGTTGCAGTACCATTTGCATCTTACTAGTGCCAATTTTCCTTGGCTGTGTTAAAGCTTGAAAAGCAAAACCTGTGCTAACTTTTGCATACAGCTGCTCACATTTCATACCTGGAAAACAGAGCATAGCAAGTTAGTTTACATATTGTCACTAAACTTAGATCTGTGTGTGTGTTTCCCTACAAACTTGACAGCTTATGTATGTATTTTTCATATATTGCCAGGCATGGCGAAGAAAAGTCTAAACTGCCTTGACACTCCAGCCAACTACTTCACTTTGGCAGTCTTCGTGTATCAGAAGTATGTGTGAAAAGCAGTATAAATAATCATTCTAGTGACTGAAATTAAAAGGCGAGTTTCAATAAAATAATAAATAAGGTAGAAATAAAGTAAGAGCATCAGTGGAATACTTGCTAAATGTGTGCTTGGGAACATAGCCAAAGGGAACAAAGTTCAAGCTATCGTTTAGACCATATCTTCCAAGCATGAAATATTCTCTGCTTGGGATTAATGGCATTGTGCTGTGCCTATTTCCATTTTTATTTGGTTTGTCAGATTATGTTCGTAAGCAATTAATAGGTAAAGCAGACATAACTTGACAGCATCCTGTTTGATCTGTCTAAAATATTGACATTCTGTAATAATTATCTTAAAGGTTTATTAGACTTTTTGTCTTTAAAAATGACTGCTGTTCTGCTAGCCTTAATGTCTATAATCATTAAAACACAAGACATTCCCATGGATTTTTTTAAATAAAGGCAATTAGCTTGTTAGCAGTAATGCATACAATGCACAGCAGTCAAGTTTTTAGAATCTTTTTTTATGTTATTAAAATAAGCCAAATGATTTCTTAATTATGTTTGACACATTTTAAGTACTTAAAAAAACCTGTACATAGAGGCTGTTGTAAGTTCTTCATTTCTTTCTCTTTCTCTTTTTCAAAACTCTCTAGAAGTCCTTGTATAGCAGCTGTAAAAACTCTGTATTGAAATCTACTTTACCTTCAAAAAAGAGTTATCTGCAATAACTTTGTACAAAAAGTCTGCTTTGATATAGAATGATATCATTCCTCACTTACAGATTAATTAGATTTTTTTTCTAGAGGCTAACTGCAGCCAATTGAGAAAGCAGGACTGATGTCATTGTATCCGGACAAACTTTCTGAATATGTAAATTGCAGATCTGATTTCTGAAGGTAAAGCTGTAGATCTAAATTCTGAGGGTAGAGTTGATTTTTTTCACATCTGCTCTCTATAGATTGCTAGAGAGCTGCAATATAAGAGAAGAAAAAATAAGGAGCTTACAATGGCCTATTTGTACGGGTATTGTTAGGATTGTAAAGGGAATGACATTGGTTGCTTTAAAAGGAACCGGACACCCAGCCTTGATATTACTCAACTCCAATTTTTATTCTTGAGTTCATTTTGAATCACAGCTACTTTTACACATATTTAATGAGTAATGTCAGCTGTGAAATTATCCCTCTTCTATTGCATGATATGGCCAAAGCTATTATACTAATTGCAAACAAAAGGTCAATGTTGCACATATAGCATGCATTATTACTGGTTTCCGCCAGTTCTGTTCTGTGCTGTTGGCTGTCTTCTGATGTCGAAGGGAAGTAAGCATGATTTGTCTTTTTGCTGCTGCATTAAGTTTCCTTGTCTGACTACTGCGTCTCCGGTCCTCAACGTTGCCCAATCAATGGTGTCCTCAAAGCTAAGAAGTACAGACATGTACTAATCGATAATGCATACCACCAGGGAGGCATGTGATTGGCCCCAAATGTATTCTGTCACATGACAATGAACCCAAATATACAGCCAATGTCATTAGAAATTATTTTCAGCATAAAAAAGAACAAGGAGTCCTGGAAGTAATGGTTTGGCCCCCACAGAGCCCTGATCTCAACATCATCGAGTCTGTCTGGAATTACACAAAGAGACAGAAGGATTTCAGGTAGACTACATCCACAGAAAAGCTGTGGTTAGTTCTCCAAGATGTTTGAAACAACCTGCCTGCTGAGTTCCTTCATAAACTATGTGCACAAGCATTATGTGTAGCTAGAAGAATTGATGCTGGTCACACAAGCACCAGAAGGGAAGTCACACCAAATGTTAATTTAATTTGGTTTTCTCTTCTTTTAATTTAATTTCCATTTTGGTAATTTATTAAAGTAAACTAATAACACTTCTATTAAAGGGGTTTTAAAGGCAGGAGGAGCATGCCATGCATTGAGATAAAAAGCCCCCTGTGTGTAGCAGCCTCCCCAGCACCCCCTAATACTTACTTGTGCCCCCTCTCTGTCCAGCAATGCCCACAGGTCCCTCGGCCGTCCAGGACTCTCCCTCCTTATTAGCTAAGATACAGCCACGGCGCCATTGGCTCCCGCGGCTGTCAGTCAGTAAGCCAATCAGGAGAGAGGGGACAGGGCCAAACGGACACACGGAGCTGCAGCTCTGATTGGGTGACCCCATATCAAGCTGCTTGATGTGGGGGCACTCAAAAGGAGGGAGGGGCTAGGAGCAGCAACGAGAGACCTGAGAAGAGTAGGATTCAGGCTGCCCTGGACAAAACCAACTGCAAAGGTAAGTATAACGTGTTTGTTATTTTTTTTTTTTAAAACAAGACTTTACAATCACTTTAATGAAAGCATTTTTAATTTAATAGCATTTTTTCACACCTGCCTAAAACTTTTGTTCAGTACTGTATATGATCACTATAAAATACTTAAAGTGATTGTTTATTATTCAGACATATACTGCATGGTTTTCATGACTTTGAGGAATGTTGCCCTTGGGACTCATATCAGCTTTTTTTAAAGCCTGTATGCCAGGGAGCAGATCACCCTCCGAAAGCAGCAATTCTATTATGTCTGTAAGGAGATCTGAAGGGTGAAATGTCATGACTCTCTCCTAAATAACTTTCAGATGAGAAGGTGCCATGTAGTTGGATTCCAAGCTTCCCTATCCGGGGGGGAATATGAAACTGTTAGTAGTGTTCCCCCTTCAGTGGTGGCAGAGCATGTCTCTTGAATGATGCTGAGGTGAGTAGAACAGATCATTAGTTCTAAATGAGGAGAAAGTTGACAAGCTGTAGAAACTTCAATCATAATTTTAGAGTGATGCTTGATTTCTTTTAAAATGTAATGATTCCGCTATTCATTCAGCTCTGAATAATGTTTTAATATGGAAAGGTCAAAAGTTAACTGCATTTTTGTGGACATTGATCACCCATTATGCACCATAAAAGAACAACTGATTTGAAGGGTAGGGGTTGACCACATTGAGGTAAGAAATTATTAGATGATCAGGACTACTGTTGAAGCAGCTGGTGCCAGAGAACCAGGAGTGGGCAACTACATGGCAGATGAGGTTTAATGTTGAAAAATGTAAGGTAATGCACTTAGGCATCAGAAACACGAACATAAGCTACTCACTAGGGGGGAACCTCTGGGTGAATCTAAGATGGAAAAGGACCTGGGGGTCCTAATGGACAACAGGCTTGGCAGTGGCATGCAAGGCCAAGCTGCTGCAAGCAAAGCCAATAGAATACTGGCATGTATAAAAAAGGGGATTCACTCCATAAATAAAGAGATTATTCTCCCACTCAGCAAGACTCCGGCCACATCTGGAGTATGCTATCCAGTTCTGGGCACCAGTCCTCAGGAAGGATGTGCTGGAACTGGAGGTATTCCAGAGAAGGGCAACAAAAATAATTAAGGGAATGGAGGATCTAAGCTATGAGGAAAGACTACAAGCATTGAACTTATTCTCTCTGGAGAAGAGACACTTGAGAGGGGGATATGATATCAATGTAAAAATACTGTACTGGTGACCCTAGCATAAGGAACAAACTTTTCAGAGAAAGGGAATACAATAAGACACGTGGCCACTCATTAAAACTAGAGGAAAAACGGTATAACCTTAAAATACGTAGGGGGTTCTTTACTGTCAGAGCAGTGGGGATGTGGAATTCTCTTCCACAAGCAGTGGTATCAGCGGGGAGCATTGATAGTTTCAAAAAATGATTAGACAGTCATCTTAAAGACAACAACATACATGGGTATACAACGTACGGTTAACATCAAACACACACACACACAAATCATAGGAACAACTGGATGGACTGATGTATTTTTTCAACCTCACTAACTATGTAAGCTGGGTGTGATTTGTCAGCTTGGAGGCCTTCATGTTGAGAATCAGGCATTCCACAAGGAAAACTCAGAGAAAGATATAGGTGATCTACTGTTTACATGGCAGAGGCTCTAGCAGAACACAGATGAAACCCATAGTGTCCTTTCCATGACAAGTAGGAGATCCACTAATACAAGGGTAATAAGCTAGAGGAAACCACATAAAGTCAAGCTTACCAAGAGGGTAGTGAGACCCATTCTGGAAAGCAATGTAAATATTTGCCAGCATACCACAGACTTTCACATGCGTAACGATTTGGCTCCAAAATAGTGCACTTCTTTGCTGTGATGTGATAAGGAACTGTTGGGACTTTGTCTGAAGTTCCGTGGTGTGCTGAAAATTGTTTGCAGTGTTCTGTGCATTATCCAGTCTGTAGCTTGTTGTTGCTGCAGTACCCATTACTTTTGAGCCTATTCCTGGACATATTGATGGTTACCATTCTAGAAAGCTGCACCATGAGGTGCTTGCGAGTAGTTATCTGCAGAAGAGTTTCTGCTATGCCAGAGTGTGACCGCTACTTTGGGAAGGCTTTCGCTCTGCTGTATGGCCAAACTCCCAGACCACAAGATGCATGTGATAGATTTAGGTTACATATCCTTTTGTATATGTGTGTGGTATCTTCCCAGGGATTATAATATATCATCACGAAAAAGTTGTATGATAGATCGTGTCTGGATTCCAGATAGTTTACCCTTTTGTATCTTTTTGGTTTACTTTTACCTTACCTACCCTATTTTATCTTATGTTGGCTTACAAAATAGTTTGTGTGTTCAAATTCTTTTTTTTTTCAGAAAAAGCCATTGTGGAAATGTAATTTGAGAATTTCATGACAGGCACTATTCAACACTTAAATAGCCTGCATTACATCTTATTACAGTTATGTCTTATAGAGACGTTTACAGATTCGTTTTCATTAAAGTTATTTCATTATTTTTAAATGAAAGATATCTTTAAATAATTTGCAGCTAGGCTAAATGCATAAACCCATAAAGGTAGCAATAAATAGTTTTATGATTGAGTATAGCAGTGTGTTGAGTGCTTTATCTTACGTCCTCCATTAGCCATAAAGCTCATTTTAATTACAAGTGGTGAAATGTTCAGATGAACAATGTCCCCGCCTGACACCTATTCTGCAAAATAACTAATTAGGCTTCTCTACCCTTTAAGATATTGTGTTCCTGAATCAAATCTATGTTAAATCAGCTCTAGTTAGCACTGTCACCACAGATTTGTATCAACACTCTCACATGAACCTGAGCATTTTCTAATGTTAACTAGGAGTAGAGGAACATTATGACCTAATATTGGTTAATGAGATGGTCAGTTTTCCAGTCAGTGACACGTTCAGAGAAACCTTTGGTTTAATAGCATTATGGAACAGACAAGTGTTCTTTTATCTTGGATAGTCCAGAGCAGTACATCTGTGTACAGGTCAAGTTTATTACAGGCACACATTTATCTTTTGTTACTGTGCTGTAGACATATGTATACGGTGCTAGCCAACTTTCATTAAAAGTAGATACATAATGACTTGGGTATAAAATCTTGTTGGTAAACAGAAAACCTGCTGCGACTTTGCTGAATTACTGTCACTGTTTTGATATGCGGTTGCTCTTTAGCTGGTGGTGCAAAAATAGACTCAGAAGGTTATGTTGTAAATTTGTTTATGGAAAATAACAACTATAATTCTTGACAAGTCACAATGACATGGTAAAAGAGAATATAAAAACGTCTCTATATTGTGCAACCTTTGCAGGATACCCACACCAAATAGTGTGGATATCCTGTACACTATACAGGAAAAATCATTCTTTAGGAGTACACTATACGGGAAATATTTTAAGTATCTCTGTATTTAGTAGTTCCTAGAGCCTATAGGATATCCTAGAGGATAATGACATCATCACGTAGGGCGGTACTTGGAAGCCATCTTACCAAAGCCAATGGTTGTGTAATACCCAAAGTTGTATTGTTTATTCTTGATGCATTTCTATACACATTTTTATTGATTTACATGCTTACACTAGGGTCTATATTTAGTGATTTACATTAGGGTCCATATAATAAGGTGAGAAGGGGTATTGGTGGTGGGCACACTATTGTTGAAGTTTCTGGAAAACAAGAAGATTTTCTAAGGGCATCTGATAATTTTAATAGCTATAATTGGACATTTACTTCACTGTTGACGCGAACTGCATGGAATCCATTCTATATTTCTATTTGCTTGCATTAGTGTTTTTAATGATTATAAGTGGCATGTCTGACACGTGGAGTTTGGATATTTATATATTTTTTATTATTTTTTATAATTCTTTCTTTTTGCACTAATGCTATTTAAATAGAGTCTTTTTTTTTTTTTTTTTGCACATGTAGGATATTTGGATGCAAGATGGATATGTTTGTTATATATATTGAAGAACCTGCACTTTTGCACAATAATATTTTATATTTATTTGTTTTATATTGATTAATTTTGGTGATCATTTCTTTGAGAGTGCTTCACTATTTTTACTTTTATTTTTTTCTTAGTGATAAAATAACTCTGATCAGGCAAAACTGTTTTTGTACCAATGCAACTAACCTTTACATGGTGTTTTTTTTTTTTTTGCAAATAATATTTCTTCAAATTTTCGGAGCATAACAAAGAAAATAAAGAGAGAGAAAAGAAAACAAAAACATATGTTTCTCAACATACGGTCACGTAACAGTAACATCTCAAGAGGAACCGTGCATAGCATATAATGGTATTACATATAATGGTATTACTTACTGTAACCAACAGCATGTAATAGTGTACATCTAAGCAACACAATCAGGATAATGTCCCAGCCCAAAAGTTCCATTGAGCCTCAAAGGGTCGCAGCTGCATTCTATTTATCGCCAATGCCTTTTCAAAGTGGTAGTTCAATTTCAAGAGTTGAACCACCTCTTCTAAGCGGGGGGGCTCTATTGGTTTCCATTTACGAAGAACAATCGTCCTGGCAGCTAGTAACACATGAGTGATCCAAGGACTATAGGTGACTGGTATACGGTCTATTCCTATATATGTAAAAGGGCTAGCGCCGGGGATGGCTGGAGTATACACCCCGTATGTGTGGACACATAAGAGAATACCCTGTTCCAGTAGCTCGTCAGTGAAGGGCAGGCCCACAGAATGTGTAACAGGGTCCCCACCTGGGAGCAGTCCCTCCAGCAGAATTGGGAGTAAGATGGGGAAAAGCCTGCAAGACGGTAGGGAGTATAGTACCATCTGTTCAGAATTTTTTGGGTCATCTCCCAATGATTCGCGCAGTGCGAATATTTATATATGGTAGCCAGGGCAGAGCGCCACTGTGGTATAGAGAATGCAGTGCCTAGTTCCCTGTCCCATTTAAACATAGTAGTAGTTTTGTAGAAATTGGCATTATCTAACAGAACGTCGTAATAATGCGATAATTTGGGTTTTGTTGGGGTGTCGAGTATGAGGAGGTCCCATATACTCCCATCCACCAAGATAGGCCGCAACGGGTGAGCCCGTAAAAAATTGAATATTCTCAGAAGATGGTAGTACATGGACCCTGGAAGTTTGTACCTTCGAGTCATTTCTTCAATGGAGAGAAGTGATCCTCCTTCATAAAAGGACTTGATAGAGGTCACACCCAGTCTGGAAAGCAAATGAACCGGCATATCCGGTAAATGGTGCGTAAGTATTGTCAGAGGTAGTGATGAGATAGCTGATACATCTCTCGTACTTGATACCGGGGATAAGCGCCATGTCCTCAACGCCGCCTGTACGGTAGGCGGCAGTGGGGCAAGTCGCCACTCCAACCACTTATCGCCCCAGAGCAGAGTTCGCAAGTCCCTCGTCGGCACCACATCCCTTTCCAGATCCACCCACATGGGCGACTCTTTGGTAATCAACCACTGTTTTAGCTGGGTCAGAATTGTAGCCCTATAGTAAGTAGTAAGATCGGGTACCGCAGCTCCACCAAATTGTTTTTTCCTAACCAGAAGTGAAAAGGCACAACGAGGCCTCTTGCCACCCCATATGAATGACCACATTAATCTATAAAGTTTTTGGAGATGTGTCGCCAGGAAGTGGATGGGAAGTGCCCTGAAGAGATACAAAATTTGGGGGAGTATGAACATTTTATATGCTGCGACTCTGCCACTCCAAGAGAAATAGGGGCTGCGCATGTGGGAAATGTCAGTCGTGAGTTTGGTCAATAGTCTATTTACGTTGACGGGTAAAAGTTTAAGAGGGTTGGCAGGGAGGTCAATGCCTAAATAATGGATACTCACAGTGGACCAGGGAATAGGGACGATCCGTTGAATGCTAGACTGGATGTGAGCGGGGACTCCCAGATTGAGAAAAGTGGATTTAGATGCGTTGAGTTTATAGAATGAAACCCTGCTATAGCTTTGTAGTGTATTATAGGCCGCTAGTAGAGAGCTCTCTGGACGGGTGAGCATCATGATTATATCATCAGCAAACAGGTTGATTTTGTGATGATAAGTCGGTAGTTTGAATCCTGTAATAAGGGGGTTAGATCTGATAGTTTCTGCTAATGGTTCTATTACCAGGTTGAAAATTGTAGGGGATAGGGGGCAGCCCTGCCTAGTACCATTTGATATGTGAAATGTTTTGGACAATATGCCAGAGGTGTACACCTGTGCCGAAGGGGACGAATAGAGGGCTATGATGGCGGAGAGGATGGGGCCTGTGAAGCCAAATTTTTGCAGGGTAGCCTTCATATAACCCCAATGAACCCTATCAAATGCCTTTTCGGCGTCTAGGGTAAGTAATACGGATGGGGTTTTGGAGGAGTGTGCTTGGCGCATGATGCTCAGGATTCGCCGAGTGGCGTCCGATGTCTGCCTTCCAGGGGTGAATCCCATTTGATCCTTATGTATGAGTGTGGGGAGCATGGTTTGTATGCACTTGGACAGGATACGAGCGTAAATTTTTGCGTCCGACTTGAGCAAGGAAATGGGGCGGAAGTTATATAGAGTAACTATATGTGCACTCAGGATATCAGGTGGGAGGGAGGAAGTGGACATGGCCTTGTTAAAGACAGCCGTCATGGTGGGACTAAGATATTGGGTAAAGAGTTGATAAAACTCGTTAGAAAACCCGTCAGGGCCGGGCGATTTGCCTTTTGGCAGGGAGGCAATGCTAGAGCAGACCTCCGCATCCGTTATCGGGGAGTTGAGGACGTTTAATTGTTGTTCAGAGAGAGAGGGCAAGGACACCTTATGAAGAAAATTCTGTATTTCTTCCTCAGATGGCTGGATCTCAGACGCACTATTTTTGAGATTGTATAAAGCGCTGTAGTACTCAGCAAATTCATCCGCAATGGCTTGTGGATGAGTGATTTTGGACTTTGTCGTAGGGTGAATTAGGTAGGGAATTCGGGATTTCGCTTGTTTGCGCCGAACCTGGGATGCTAAAAATTTACCTGCTTTGTTGGCTTGACAATAGTATTTTTATTTAAGGTAATTAAAATGTCTGTGGGAGAGTTCCAAAAGCAGGAGACGAAGTTCCGGCCTCAGGCGAAGAATGGTATGCGAGCTAGAGTCAGTAGGGTCAGTCTTGTTGTCCGCGTCCAGTGTGTGTATTTTTTGAGTCAACTGAGAAATTTTGTCCTTCCTCTGCCTCCGAAGCCGCGCCTGCTGCTGGATGCACACCCCTCTTATGAAGGCCTTTTGTGCACCCCACAGCACCCACGGGTCGGAGACAAAGGTCTCATTAAGTTGGTTGAAGTCCTGCAATTTGCATGCATTTGACACCTCGCATCCTGCAGCATGTGGGCATCACACCTCCAGATGTAAGAGCTACTACACTTCACTGCATCCTCTATTGTCAATTCCACAGGTGCATGATCAGACCATGTTATGTCATGGACAGCAGAGGAGGAGGCCTTGTCTAACAAAAATAAGTCAACAATAAACATATCTATGCGAGAATACGAACAATGCCTTGGGGAGAAGAACGAATAGTCCCGCTCCAAAGAGTGGTGGCACCTCCATACATCAAATAACTTTTCTTCATGTATCACCCGCCCCAGGGGCTGTTGTCGGCTCCGGGGGGACGCAGAAGAGTCCAACCCGGGGTCGACAACGGCGTTAAAATCCCCACACAGTAAAAGATGACCATATTGAAGTGTTGATACTTGCTTGAGGATCCTGCGTATGAAACGTATTTGATGAGAGTTCGGAGCGTATAAGTTCACCAAGGTAAGTGGCAGATTGTTAATGTCGCAAGTCACCATTATGTATCTACCCTCAGGATCTAGGACCGTCTTATGGATTTGAACCGTCAGTGTGTCCCTGAAGGTCAGCATCACACCTCTCTTTTTTTCCGCACTAGATGCAAAGATGGTTTGGGGATAGTTCTTGTGACTACAGAATGGCGAAGAATCCGCTTGAAAATGGGTTTCTTGAACCGCTAAAATGTCAATTCTGCGTGTCAGAGCTTCCTTCCAAAGGGATCTCCTCTTGGCCAGGTGGTTTAGGCCGTTGGCATTCACTGATAACAGCTTAATGGTCATCGATCAGGAAAAAGAACGGTAGAAAGCCGATGTCACCCATAAAAAAGGCAGTATTGATTTCCAAAAGGGTTGAGAAACCTGAGGAAAAAAACCAAAAGGGAAAAAGAACCTTAGAAAGGCATAAAAAAAGAGCCGTCACGGCAGCTCGAGAGCGACAGAACTCGCAAAAAGACTTGAGAAGGGCCAGGTGAATGGATAACCTTCTGAGGCCTGAGACACACATGTGGTGGTAAATTGCGTTTGGGGCTAGGATGTGAGGAAGAGGGCCTAGAATGCCTTTTGCGGGAAGACCCATGCCACTCGCTATCCAATGAGCGCAAGGGCGGAGAGGTCACAGCTGCAGCCTGGTCAGTAGGTAGGATATTCCACCTTCTTAGTAAAGAGAGCCCCTCATCCAGCGTTCTGACGGCTGTTGTAGAACCCCCTTGTGTCACCAAGAGTGTCGCCGGATACCGCCATTTATGATGTATTTGGTGGTTGCGCAGGGCCTTAGTAATGGTAGATAAGTTGCGCCTTGTTTGAAGTGTGTGTTTGGAGAGATCCGGTAGCAGTAGTACATTACTGTAGGGTTCTGGCAAGGTTCCGTGCTGTCTGGAAGCCAGCATGATTTTATCTTTTGTGGTGAAAAAATGAACCCTGAGCAATACATCCCGTGGTACATTACCCTCCAGAAAAGTGGGCTTAGGCAAACGATGGATCCTATCAATAAGGAGTTCCGATTCAGACAGTGATGGCACCAGCAACTTGAAGAGAGATGTGGAATATTGTTGTAGCTGATCAGTAGAGATCGATTCGGGTATACCCCTTAGCTTAATATTATTGCACCTGGAGCGATCCTCCAGGTCTGCTACTTTATTTTTCAGCCAGGAAATTTCGTCCGAGTGGTTGTTTAGCTTGTCTATAACCGAATTAATGGTGTCAGCATGGGTTTGTACTGAGTGCTCCACTTGATCAATTCTGGATCCCAAAGCAGAGATCTCTGCAGTGATGCGATCAGTGTGCTGCTGCATATCAGCCTGCATGGATGCCCTCAGGGAGAATAACATATCCCTCATGGAAGCTTCCGATATAGGGTTCCCCCCCGAGGAGGTTGCTGCTGATGGAGCACTGACAGGCAATGCCTGCATCGCTGGAAATGGGTGATGGGGAGAAACTTCCATACCTGAGTCGCCTAGAGGTCCTGGCGGGGAGTCCCTCCTTTGCCTGCTTTTTGCTGGGCTCCTAGATGATGGTGAAGGTGGTGAGGGTGACCCCGAAGACTGACCACTGTCAGGGTTCCCAATGATCCTGCGCTGTGAAGGCGGTGGCGGGAGCAGAGGCAACTTTGTGATCAGTTCGTCTCCCTGCTTGGAACTCCGTGCTTGTCCCTTCCCGCCGGCGCCATCTTGGCGGAGTCCATGCGCCTGAGAGATAAAGAAACCAGACAATTTGTTAAGTTGTCCGGTCTCCTTCTTTTTGCGGGTCATCCCGGTGTTATCAGCGGGCTATCAGGTAGCGGTACTGCTAGTCGGTTAGTCGATAGGTGCCCTCGTTGCGGCTCGTGTCTCGGGTGGCTCACGGAGCTGACTTACTAGGCAGCCATCTCCTGTGCTGGCAGCCACGCCCCCCACATGGTGGTTTTTTCATGCACACCGAGTCAGTTTCACCTGCCATTATTTACAGTACTTGTGTTTTTCTTTATTTTTTCTATAGCTTTGGTTTAAACCAACAGCCCAAAAATATAGTGGTGTCTGACTAATACATGTATTTGTTTGTAATAAGGTTATTTGACCTTAAAGTGGAACTACAGGCAAAACTTTTTTTCATTTTGGATAGAACAAGAACACTTGTGGATTTCCCCCCTCCTCGGTATTGCCAATGGTAGGCCTCCTTTCTACTCTCCTCTATATGCTCCTAGGGGACCTGGAGTTTTCGCTGTGGTTTAGAGTATCTGGAGTTCTCATTGTGACCTGGAAAATTTATGGATAACAGCAAGAGTAGAAAGGAGCCCTATCATTGGCAATACCCGGGAGGGTGAAATCCACAAGTGCACTTGACTTATTTGGTGACAGGCATTGGGTCATCATTCTCTGGTAAGTGTGGAAGAGCGGGGTGTGCACTAGTGGTTTGCATGAGGCACAAGGATGAACATACAGAACAAATATTGCACCAATGCATTGTTTACAGCACAAAAGCACTCTATTCTGGTTAATCAGACTTTTGGAGGAATTGGAGTTTTATTTATGGATTTGAGAACTATTTTTTTTAGCATGTAGAATACCTATACGCCTTGTGAGGAATAATAGAGCACTGTGTAGAGAGAACTGGTATATATATAGTCTACACATATGCTTCTTGATTTGGAGTACCTGTGGAAAATGAAGCAAACAGCTTATAATGCTTTACACAGATGCATCATTTGGAGGGCAGATACATTTCAGTTTTATATAGGACTGGACAAAACATCTGCAAGAGTGTAGCCAGAAATACAGTGCAATATACAATGCATTCATGTTTCAGCCTGATACTACAGTTGTTTAAATTCATTTTTTCCCTAATCTACACTTAGTACCCCATAATGATAAAGTGAAAACAGAATTTTTGAATTGTCTGTTTTTTATTGAATTTATAAAAAAAAAAAAAAATCTTTTTTTTTTAAAAAAAAAAAACTGTATATATGATTAGGTCAGTCCGTTGCTGGCATAAAAGAAAACAAAAAGGAAGCCCTGCTCCTAATGTGACCCTCAACATGTAACAAATGCTAATTTAAAAAAAAAAAAGATCATGCACAATGCTCCACTGTAATGTAACTCTATAAGTCCGCTCATTACCAGTCTTATCGCTTGACAGATCACATATACACCAACTAGGGAATTTCATGATCATGACCTTTGACCTGTGCAGTCCACATTGCTGTTTCTACTGTTTTTAATTTTAGCTTTTTTGATTCTCAAAAAGGAAGAACTTGATCCTTTCTTAATCTGACTTCACGTGAATTTCATCTGTAATCGTAAACTTGAGTGTTAGCTGTAAAATGAATTGTCTATTTGCCAGGCCATAGCTGTAGATCTGTTATGTGTGCGGTTTTATTACATTAAAAAGGCACTAAAGGACCTTTTACTTTTTAAATTGATGCTGCCATTATCAAGTGAATGGCAGTAGATAGTGAAGCTCCAAGCTGGCTTGGTGGCGTAGGTGGTGGAATACCAGGCTTGCAATGATAGATAGTTAAGCTCCAGCCAAACTGTATTTGTTAAGAGTGGGGGAAAGTTAAGCCTTGTACACACTGGCTGAATGACAGGCAGCACTGGCCAGTTTAATAGAAACCGGACGACGTTCGGTCTGTGTGTATGGCTGCTGGTCAAACAGAAGATTCTGTCGAAGGATCATGATCGAAAAAAGGTCTGCCGACCGGTTCCCTTTTAGCGCTCTCAGCCATCCCCCTTTCAGAACACAACAGCACAACAGGGAAGATCGCTGCAATAACATTGGATTGTTAGTACAGGGGCTCTGACCGGAGCTGTCGGGTTTTTTTTTTTTTGTTAAACCTGCTAGATTGAATGAAAAAACAAACTAGTAGAGTGTACTAGGCTTTAGAATCTTTCATATTTTATTGCTGTCTGTTCTATTAGGGAGATTTTGCTGTCACTGTCTATTGTCTGTGGAGACACAGACTGCAATAACATCAGGCAGACCTCTTCCATACTCAATACAAAACAATATCTTTAAAATGTTTGCCAAATACCACTTAGAAACTACAAGGAGTTGAAGTGTTCCACATTGCAGATTAATATGTACCATGGCTTCACCCATTATAACAATTCTTCAAATACTGACAAACTCAGGGGAAAATTCTACTATTGCATATCCAGTTGCTATTTTTGATAAAGGATTCCCAAATTAATTGCCCAAACTCCATAATATATCATTTTACTTTACTGCATGTTTGTTTTCTGTCTATTGCACTCAGCTTCAGCTACTATATAAATAATACCACAAAGGGTAAAGCTACAATTTATGCGCTTTCCATAACAAAGTAAATTAATCCTGCCCTGGTTAGTTATATGCAGTTCACAAATTTCAGCAAACTTAAAGTGACATTATTTTAAAACATAAAATTGTTCTAAAGTAACAGAGATTTTATTTTATTTTTTAAAAACTCTTATCATTGTTTTTAGGCTTTGTCTTGTGCACTCTTCTGATCCTCTGCCGATGCATATCACTGGCTACTAGTTCCATGCATACTACAATTCCCTTAGTGATGAGAGCGTCTGCAGGTAGATGTGTAGTCCATCTCAGGGGGAAAGCAGACAAGTGTGGCTATGTTCACACACGACTCTGTCATTGAGAATGAACATAGCCATTCTAGAACAGGAAGTCTGAGAAAAGCAGAAAAGGTTGCATTTTAGAGATACAATGAAGGAAGAGAGAGATAGAGGTACATTCTATTTATATTTAAATATATTGCATTTATTTTATTTTATGAAATTGTAAGTTTAGTGTCACTGTAAAGCTGGCTTTAACCACTTAAGCCCCGGAGGATTTGGCTGCTAAACGACCAGAGGGCATTTTGCGATTCGGCACTGCGTGACTTTAACGGACAATTGCGCGGTCGTGCGACGCTGTACCGAAACGAATTTGGCGTCCTTTTTTTCCCACAAACAGAGCTTTCTTTTGGTGGTATTTGATCACCTGTGCGATTTTTTGATCACGCGCTATAAACAAAAAAAGAGCGTAAATTTTGCAAAAATAGCAATATTTTTCCCTTTTTTTTATATGAAATTCCCCCAAAAAAAAATGTAAAAATCAAAATTTTTTAATATTTTCGGCCAATTTGTTTTATGCTACCTATGTTTGGTAAAAAAAATCGCAAAAAGCGTATTTTGATTGGTTTGCGCAAAAGTTATTGCGTTTACTAACAAAGGGAAAGATTTTTGTCATTTTTGTTGTTTTTTTTTTTAACGCGTAATGGCGGCGATCTGCGATTTTTTTTGCGGTACTGCGACATTGCGGCGGACAGATCGGACCCTTGACTGACATTTTTGACACTTTTGGGGTTACCAGTGACATTTCTACAGTAATCAGTGCTATACATATGCACTGTTACTGTAAAAATGCACTGGTAGTGAAGGGGTTAACTTTATTTGAGAGGGAGGGGCTGTGTGTGTCCCTAGGGGCGTGATTCTAACTGTGATTGGCTGTGGCTTCAACTGTATGAGGAGTGATCAATGGATCTACATAGTAGATCCATGTGATCAGCTCTCATACAGAGAGGAGAATGACAGGCAGCTTGTTTACACAAGCTGCCTGACTATCTCCCTCTCCCCCGCCGATCGCAGAGTGGCCGGCGGCGATCGGGTCCGCCGGTCACGCGCGCGGGGGGGTCCGTGACCACGCGGGAGCGGGAGCGCGCCTCCGGCGGCGCGCGCTCGCTCCCTAAACCCTCACAGGCGAGCGACGTAGACCTACGTCACTTTGCCTGTGAGGGGCTGACCGCCCACGTAGATAGTCGTGCGGCGGTCGGCAAGTGGTTAAATGGAGGGTTTTTTTTTTTTTTCTCTTGCAACTGCTAGTTGCAGGAAAGAAAATTGCTTGGTTCCCCCATCAACACAGCCATTGTGTTCTCCAGGCAGAAGGGCTGGGGGAGCTGTCCCCACCTGGAAAACAGTGAGAGATAATAGTGGCTATATTCTCCACTACCTGTACATTCACTCTGCCGATACATTGTTTGAATCTTGGCTGGTCCCTACTGAACTGACCAAGATTCAAACTGTCTATGGCGAGCTTAAGAGACAGGTTAAGCATTTACAGTTTGGTTTTGCAGAAATAATGCTTTTGATTTGTTTTCACGGGAAGTGTTACCCTTAGATACTGGCTAAGTGGGCCTTATTTATTTATTTTTTTTTAGGGAAAATATTTTTCCTTAAGTTGATTTATTCATATAATGCTAAGGTTTGTGTTACACCTATTTTTTGTTGGTTTGAATTTAGTACTCAATAGTCCTATTCCTGATATTATTCAGTTTACTTTGATGTCACTTTTTAATAACAATTTATGTGTGACAAGTTGAATAATCAATTGTTACTTTATTCCTATTATTAGATCTCAACCAGTGGAGCTGTTATAGTTCCGTGTCATTACTGGAAGAACCTGAACTTGAATTAGCCAAGTATTCTTTCTTATTTAAGTTGTTTAGTAGAGTTCTTTTTCACTTTTTTTCCTTAAATAATAAATGTTACAGTAAATAGCATTTGTGCATCAAAATTTGCACATTTGTTCTGACTTTTAATACATTATATACATTAACCACTTAAGCCCTGGAAGATTTTAACCCCTTCCTGACCAGGGCCTATTTTGTGATTCGGCACTGCGTGACTTTAACGGACAATTGCACGGCCGTGCGACGCTGTACCTAAACGAATTTGACGTCCTTTTTTTCCCCACAAACAGAGCTTTCTTTTGGTGGTATTTTATCACCTGTGCAATTTTTTGATCATGAGCTATAAACAAAAAAAGAGCGTCAATTTTGCAAAAATAACTATTTTTCACATTTTTTTATATGAAATTCCCCCCCAAAAAATGTAAAAATCAAAATTTTTTAACATTTTAGGCCAATTTTTTTTTACCATATGTTTGGTAAAAAAAATCGCAAAAAGCGTATTTTGATTGGTTTGCGCAAAAGTTATTGCGTTTACTAACAAAGGGAAAGATTTTTGTCATTTTTGTTGTTTTTTTTTAACGCGTAATGGCGGCAATCTGCGATTTATTTTTTGTGGGACTGCGACATTGGGGAGGACAGATCGGACCCTTGACTGACATTTTTGACACTTTTGGGGTTACCAGTGACATTACTACAGTAATCAGTGCTATACATATGCACTGTTACTGTAAAAATGACACTGGCAGTGAAGGGGTTAACTTTTTTTAAGGGAGGGGTTAAGTGTGTCCCTAGGGGCGTGTTTCTAACTGTGATTGGCTGTGGCTTGAGGTGTAAGAACAGTGATCAACGGTCCTACATAGCAGAACCGTTTGATCACCATTCTTACACAGGGAAGAATGACAGGCGGCTTTGTTTACATTAGCCGCCTGCCTTTTTCCCGGTGTAATGGACGATCGCGAGTGCCCGGCGGATATTGGTTTGAAATATTTGGCCGCTGAACAATCGGCCGATCGTCGGCTTGTTAGTATGATGCTTCCGACAACCGACAGCGACTTTTCGGCCGAACAGAATCTGCAGGCATTAAAATTTTTGTTGGCCAACACCAGAATGGCCGATTGTTCGCCAGTCAGTACAGAATTCGGCCGACAAACAGCCGATTAGCAAGACTGGGCATGCTCAGAAAAGAAAAAACACACGGAAAGTTAACCATCACATGACATCACTTCTGCAGTCGGCTGTTGTTGGCCGACAAAATTCATGTGCAGTCTTTTGCAGTTTTCAGCCGACAGGACAGCACCGGACAAAAGACGGCCGATCGTTCGGCCGACATTCGGGACGTGGCTTAACAAGCTTCCCTGGCTGTTTTAGCAAGAGGATGACAGCTCTGAATCTGGAAGTGACTAAATCATTGTCGCTTCCGGTTTCATTCTAGGCATAAGAGTTTGAGGAATGAATGTTCCTCTGTCTCTTCCTGACCACCATTTTTACTCCTTCCAGTGTGGTCCTGGGCTCCAGTTTAGAGCCCAGGGGGAACTGCATCGCCTGTACTGTGAATGAGATTGGCAGCTATCCAGCTATTGGATCACTTTCACTTTGTATCCAGGAGCTGATTGAGAAAAACAGGCACAAGGTGATGGTTGCAACCACAGCCATTTGTCTTTGCTTAACCCTCCACTCTTTGGACATATGTAGTACATTCAAAGAACTGAACTAGTAAAAGTGTATTTAAAACATTTTCTGTAGTCTGTAGATTATCGGTAATGTTTTGTATGTGCTGATGTCAAAGTGCATCCTCTGGCCAGAGCACAGAAGGAAAAGGGCTTCTGAGACTTTGGGTCACACAACGTGATGTAAGTCTGCTGGCGTGAGGAGTAAGATAAGAATTACAGCCTATTTCTCTACCTCTAGACTTGACAAACAATTTAACAATTGCAGTGGAGTGGGATCATACTGCTAGGGTAATAAAAAATAAAAATAAAAAAAAATGAAAGTGAAGTTTTTAATGTTGAAAAAATTACCTCTGCATACACTTCTGGATAGTCTAGAATCTCCTGAACACTCTCATAGATAGTCATTACCACCAAGTTCCATTAGTTACTCCTATATATTAAAACCTTCTTATAGGTTCCAAAAAACTTTGTGAATACTGATTGCCATTTTGTTAAGATGTCCTTTAATTTGTAGTGTTTTTAACTGCAATGTTTCTAACATCATTTTCCCTCTTCTTTCAGTTGATAGCTGTGTTTGATGAACATGATGTCTCCAGCAAAATAGAAGATGGAACCACGATCACTGATCGCCTCAGCCCTGACCCTTTTGAATCAGAACTAGAAGCTCAGAATCCCACATACCATCCACTTCGTGGAGAAATAGAGGTTACTCCTTCAGCTCTGAAACTTGGTATGCCGTTTTTCTTATGCTTTTTCAAGTGTTTGAATTTAGCATGAATGACTATTGTAAGATGTTTATATCTGTCTTTTGAGAGCTCTGTAGATGTTGCCAAACTGCTTGCCCTTTCTAGTATATACTTAGGAAGAGCAAAATAGTAGGCCTACTTTCTCTGCCTTGTTATTTTATATTCTGTCTGCATTAGTTGTGAGTGCAGTATTTTTGCAGAACAAGTAAACATTATATATGACACCGCAGCACAGATCCTAATCCTGAATTATGGCATCTGAGTGAAGACGGTATGGTACCGTGCATCTCTATTTACACCTATTGTCTGCTTCTTAAAACATAAGCAGTACCTATCTTTTTTGTCTGTCATCCTGTCAGGCAATCCACTTCTATCACTGTTATACTTCTCTTTTCTATATGTGAATTCATAGTATTTGGGTTGAAAAAAATGCTTGATTTCCCTAGGTTATGAGTTGAATAATATTACAGGCGTGGGAAGTTAAAATGCCCACACAAATGTAACTGTCTGCTTTTGATTTTTCAATGCATGTCAGCTGTTGGATATGTAAAAATGTGCGCTCTTCCTCTATTTTCTGCCAGCACAAACACTCTGAAACATGAATGTCTGGTTTTATTTAAATGTCCTTGTACAATACACAGTCAAATCCAAATTACACTGCAGATCCCTCTCTCTGCGCTCATCAACCAGAATGCAAGCTGTATACTTTAGTAATAATACAATTTCTAGTGTCATATCATATTGTAAAAATGAGCTAGTGGTAATTAGCTATTTGATTATCTCTATAACATCTCAGCATTTACAATTATAAGAACTAATTAGGTGAGAAATAAATGATGAACTGCAGAATGAATGTCAAGCATAGAAGAAATGAATCCAAATGCACATTTATAGGGCTAAAAAACATGGAATGTTCCTGTCTTTACAAATTTAAAGAATATTACCTGCTGAGAAGGAACTATTCAGCTTACTTCTGTTCAAACTATCTTAGTGTTAGCAATCTAAATGTATGTAGTAATATTCAGTCTCCTGTCCTTGTAGCTCCTTGTCTTCAACTGGCAACACCACCTTTTTTGATGAAATATGATATCTAAGTTGACAGTTTAAAAGTGGTCCACTCACTTTACAAGTGTAGCACTACCCCACAAGGAGCTGCTTAGTAATTTGGGTTCTCTGTTCTGCCTCTCGACTCTAAGAACAACTTATTTCCCTCTAGCACACTTTATTGAGTGAAAGCTACTGCACAAACTTGTAGGTGCACAAGTGTGGATATCTTTAACTCGACTGTGAAGTGGTATCAGGAAATAGACACAAGACCGTTAAGTGGTAAACTCATTATATTAGTATGGGTTACAGTAAATTGTGGTTTGAGCATACATGAGCGTAGAGAAGGTAGGCTCAGACACAGTCTGCTACACAGTATAATTACTATGCCATAGTAACTTAGAATAGGGTTCTTTACCAATAGACTGGAATTAACTCATGGGGCAGCAAAGTCAGCAATAAACAGTGCATATAAGCATTAAGTGCAATGTGAATAATAATACTTTTACTAGTCTAGAGTGCACTATAGAGGAATTGCTAGGATATGGTGCAATATCCCCTAGGAAGAAACTCTTTGCATAAGCAATTAATTAACGTCGCTGTGTAGCAGCTTTAAAGCGGCAATCTTTAGTCCTAACTCATCAGCTGGCTAGCATTGGGGCCCAATTGTACCACTGGTGCACATGCGAATAGTTCCAGTTAAACCTGCAGGCAGCAATAAGGCTACTAGATGGCTATATGGTCAGTTCCTAAAGGGCGCAGTCTCTCTAGCAGAAGAAAGTAAATCCCCACAGCAGCAGATCACCAGTTCCAGTGATATTATAGTTCACCAGAGATCTATAGATCAACTTGCATATAACTAGCCTTTCAGGGTTTTCCCAATGGATCAATGTCACCAGCTATAGCCGGAAACCAGGATCATTGTATTTTGACAGTAAGGAAGTCTCCCTACTGTCAGAATACCACAGCGGGAGGGATTCTTCCTTCCACCTCAAATGTGTGGGTGGGAGAATCAAGTCATTTTCCTTCATTCAACCCACTGGTTGAATGAAAAAAATGCATAGTGTATGGGCTGCCTTAGTTGTTTACTGTTTAAGAAGGGATTGCCAGCTTGTTTTAGTTCGGGAAGAGTAGGCCAATGCTCCATCTCTAGCATTTTGTAAGCTTAGTAGCTAATGTAAGGACAGACATCAAAAGGGATCTACCCCCTCATCTTACATATAATAACTGCAAGAATCAGTAATTTTAATCAGTAGTTTTAAAGGGCTTGTATTCTTTATATAAACTGCAGGAATACAGGCCATGTAGGGACCTTAAAGCCTAGTGCTCTAGGCAAATATCCATACTGCTTTCTTAAAATATAGGCCCTTAGGTTACATCCAAAGTTTTTGTAGGTAAATAAAAATGAACATAAGTTTAGATAATTTAAATTGCACATTCACAGATATAGGCAGCTTATAGAAGAATTTCAGGAATTGATATTTTTATATAGTTACATTGGTCCAGCTTTAACCAATGTAGGTATGCACATACCATTCCTGGAATTCTTCTTTAAATGTATGCAATTTTAAACTGTTCTTTGAAAAAAACATTCTTTTCTCCATGCGCTCCTTCTTTGTGAGCCTCCCTGGTAGCCATTCTATGTTCAAAGAAACTGGTTTTGCCCAGTTTATTCTTATTAATTCACAAAATATCCGCTACACCAAAGTATGGCAACAATTAAATAAAAGTGACAATTTACTGGTCGTTGCACACTTAGCGATGTGGTGAGGCAACATAGTTGGGCCCCTTTCACACGGGCTGTTCGATCAAGTCCACCTATCAGGTTTTTTAGGCAGACCTGATTGGACCCTGCGTTGTCCTCTATGGAGCTGCAGACATATGTCCACTGACAGCCGCCACCATCTGATCTGATCCTGTCTGCCAAAAACAGACGGATGGCGGTCCAATTTCCCATTTGTCTGGCGGATCAGATAGCATTGGATGGAAATGGACAGGCAGTCCATTTCCATCTGATTGCCCTATAGAAGAGAGCCGGACATGTGTCCATGTCCGCTCTGCATAGTGGAGTGAACATGGACCTGTCATCTGCCTGCTCAGAGGGGATCAGCAGAGAGATCCCCCACTAATCAAGCTGATTCCGCTTAGCAGAGGTGCCCACGTGAAAAAGCGGCCTTATAGAAATATAATCAAACAGGCCCTTAAAGTAATTTCTTTAAAGACCATAAACATCCAAGATAGCGAAAAAAAAAAAGGACAATTGCTTAATCCACCATTTGTTTATAATTCATTAAAGTGGTTGTAAACCCCAGTCATGGATTTTGAGATAAGCACATATATCTGTAGTGTTTACTTATCTCCCGCCAAAGCTCTGAGTGTCGTTTCTCTCTGGTGCTTAATTTTTCTGTTATCAGCATGAGCCACTTCTGAGATGCTTTCCCGACACATGAGATAATTTGTGTCGGGAGGGGGAGCTCAGAACAGAGCTTGCCTATTCACAACACAGTTCTGCTGTGTGAGAAGGGGGTGCATTCCTTTCCTCCTATAAGCTCCCACACAGTGTAACTGCAGTCTCTCCACCTTATGCTCTGTACTGCTAACAGATTTTTAACAGGATCTGCACTTCTGAAAGGGTGTAGAGAGGGGTAGACTGCAGATAAACTAATAAAATCTATGTAGGAGGATTTGTTTTATCTCTGTGTATCACCTGAGGCTGTTGACTTTACTTGGCCTTACTCTGTTAGGTGGTACTTGAAATTTTATTTAAAAGTGAAGCTTAGGCATGACTTGCATGACTTTGCATAGTTGTGTTGGTCCAAGTACAATCAGCTAATCAAGATAGCTGGCCTATCTGTATGTTTAGAAACATAAAGAACAAATATACAATATAAATCACGTTATGGCTTGTACACAGATCTATGGAGGAATAATTATTCCAAAAACAAAACAGCAGTGTCAGGACTATGAAAACCAGGTATATAGAATGATAGTGCATGTACTTGTTAATGGAGATTGCTAAGATTAGGGCACCTTCTAATATAGAAGACATTTTAGTTCACCACCGCCTCCCCCCCCCCCCCCCCCCCCCCAGCCAGAGATTGTGCACATAGAAGGTAATGGTGCAGCTAGGTGTAAAAGGGAAACAAGTAAGAAAATAAAAAAGAGGGAAAAAAAAGAGGTGTGGGTGGTCAGTTAGAAGTAGTACAGACACCCCCTATATCTCCACTTGACACCAGGAAAATAGGGGGGCTCAATGTGGACCTGGATGGCAAATCAAAGAAAATATGAAAAAATAGTTGAGCATCTAAAATTATTTCATACTGTCCGCATTCGTTTTTAAGTCTCTGACGTGCCATCTTCCCAAGAGAACATTTGTTCCATATGGTCTATAGAATGCATTTCACAGATCAATTCCGCCACAGGAGAGATATGTGGTTTACACCAATGTCTAAAATTGATAGTTTTAGCAGAGATGAGGAAATGCCAAAATAATTAATTCTTGATTTGCTTAACAGAATTGGGGATCATAGTAGAAAAGTAGAGTAACTTGAGGGACATCAGAAATGGTATCACCCACAGGCTTTTGGTATAAATGCAGTATTTTATCTCAGAAGGGAACAATAAGTAGGCAAGTAACCCAGATGTAGGTCATTGTACCTGGAGCCCCTAGGAACCTCCAACAATCTTCCGTTATAGAGGGTCTATGGCATGCAGCACTGTAAGGCCACAATACCACCTAGACATTATGTTTTTATTATGTTCTTACATCCTTGTTGATATCAAAGCCTTGTGAGTTAATGTCATCTCTTTATCCTCTCTAAATCATCTGGTGTACCTATGAGCTCCTCTACCCATTTGGAAACAAAAATCAGGAAGGCTGTAAAAGATTCCCCAGCTTGTAATTATGCATGCGCCATACCTGGCCAATCCCTGTGAAACACTATAGTAGGCTTCACTCCTAGAGTAATAGCCCCTCTAGCTTTGGGGTCTAGTGACAAGTGGTTGCACTGCGTCATACTGAACACAGAAAAATGCCTGCTTAATGCATGCTAAACATTCTCTGATTGGAGAAAGCATAGAGGCGGGGAGGTGATGTAGAGACAATCTCTACCTTGCAAGCCCTTCTGTGAATGGTGCATGTGCCAAGTGAGTGACCCACTGTGTTTACTATGCAGCAGGGCAGCTGCTCAGCATGGGACCCAGAAGCTAGCTGCAATCTCTGCAGTAGCAGTGCCTACAACAATAATTTCCAGAACCCACAGGGATTAGCCAGGTATGGTACATATGTTCCTACAGTGGTCTAGGCTGGACCAATGTAACTATGCAAAAAAAGCCATACCTACACTTTAACGTGAAACTAGAACTAAACACAGCCACATATTTTCAAAATAATTAGTTTCCCAGCATATACAGTACAATTGTAAAATATTACATATAATTATCATTTTCAGGATCAATTACAAAATGACATTAAGTTCAGTAGTGATGTTAGCTGTAAATCTATATCAAGAGGCGGTTCAGCTGCTGGAGAAGAAAAGTGATGATATTCTGGCTCAGTAGAGATCGTTTTTCTAGCATTCCCCTGTTGCCAGGATGGACAGTGAAATGCACATACGCTGTCTTATTTTACCCTTATATTTGCTAGGGGTGAAGTGTGCAAGATATAAAGTGGTTGTAAACCCTTACAATATACCCAGTGAAGTAACTAACTTCAGTTGATACTCCGAGATTAAACAAATCCACCTACATAGGTTGTACCTGTTAATCTGCAGTCATCTCTTCTCTACATCCATTTAAGGTGCCAAATTTATAAAGCTTGTCTGAGTTTTCAGAAAAAAGGGGGCGGAGAGGTGAAGTTACACTCTACAGAACTCAGTGAGGAGATCTCTGAGAGCTAATTGGAGGGAAAGGACACCCCCCTTCACACAGTAGGTAGCAACAGAGCTGAGGCTGTCAATCAGCTGGAGGTCCCTCTTCTGTCACCTTTTTTTCTTGGTGTCAGGAAAACTTTTCAGAAGGGATTCATGCTGATAGCAGAGGAATGAAGCAGAAGACAGAAATGACACTTAGTGCTCTTAAGTGAGACAAGTACATACTATAGAGTGATATGCTTTGTTCATATTTCATGTCTGAGGTTTTCAGCCACTTTAAAGCATTTAATGTGGGCTAATATTTTATTAAAGCTAATATGGTGGCTTTACTTAGTTGGTTGCTTTAATGACTGATGCGTAAGATTACAAAATATTCCCCCAATTGACTTTGCATTGTTATTCTTCTAAAGGGCAAAATATACCAAACAATGATGGGCAAATGTAGGTGATTCAAAATGTAAGTCTTCCTATTTGGCGTTGGTATAAGGATACATCCATAGATAATCACCTAGATCTGGGCAAACAGCATGACCAGTCAGTTATACCAGGCCAAACGTCTGGTTTTCCTCTCTTTGAACTCCTTTTTTTTCTAAAGCATTGTAATGGTTTTTAATACTAGGCAGGCATCTTTTGTACAGATGTTAGCATCTAAACATATTAGTGCAGGTCCAGAGATCATTTACTGTTATTAAAACTGTCACATTACAGTCATAGGATTTTCATCCAGCTTAATTTCCTGCAGCCCCATATTGTATAACTTTGGCATAGATATAAAGAATTTCTATCCATGGGCCCTTTTGACCTCCTTATCTGGGCAATTAGCTATTGTAATCACATTGCGCTCTGTCCTACAGGGTTGAAAAGTAGAAGCAGATAAGACCACATGCATGTATAGCTTGATACAAAACTTCCAGTGATAGCTTTTTCTCATTTTCTGAGTTTTATAATACTGATAAAAGATTATAATTAGGTATTACTTGCTGTTAGCATACCACAAAATGATTTGTTATTAGGCCTATACAGCTTTTTTTTTTCTTTCCATATCAATGCCTGACGTCTTTACTAAGGCAGTACAGTGATGATGTCTAAAGTGTTGTAGCCCATATCAGCCTGTAACATTTCAGTTTACTGAAGTCAGATCAGTGAAAGCTCTATTTTGATGAGCTGAAGGTACTTACTGTGCCTTACGCATTGCTCTCTTTTTGCTCTATGAAATGAAAAATATATCCATTTATAGCACAGCCATGTATAAAGGATATACCAGTTTCCTTATAGTTTAAGGCAGGGCTCAAAATTTCAAGTCCTGAGCTAGCAGCTAGGCCTTAAGAGTTACTCGCCACCAGTTATCCCACCCAACCCCTACCCTGCCCTTAAACACGCCCTAGTAAAGTATCCCATGAAATTAAACATTTAAATGTTTTATGCAGAATTAAGTTACAAAAATAAATATTAACAACAACAACTTTAACAATATTAATATAAAGCACATCAGTGCCCATCAGTGCAGCCTCATTAGGTCCCATCAGTGCTTCCTTATCAGTGGCCATCAGTATCGCCTCCTTTAGTGGCCATCAGTACAGCCTCATCAGTGCCCATCAATGCAGCATATCAGAGCATATCAGTGCAGCCCCATCAGTGCCCATCAGTGCGGGCTTATGAGTGCCCATCGGTGCAGTCTATCAATGCTCATCAGTACAGCCTTATTAGTGCTCATCAGTGCCCATCAGTGCAGCCTTATCAGTGCACATCAAAGCAGCCTATCACTGCATGGGGATCACAGGGAGGAATAGGGAGGGGAACCGGCTCGATCACACAGAGAGAGGATCTCCCCCGGTGACACAGCTTGGATCTGAAATGCCGTCTACGGTCCAATTCCCATCTCTTGGACCGGCTCCTATGATAGACTGCACACTGGTTCAGTTTCCTGGCATTGGACCAGTGTGCTGGCTATTATAGGAGCTGGTCCAGGAGGCGGGATTTTGACAGTGGCCGGCGTATCAGATCCAAGCTGTCTCACAGTGGGAGATCCTCTCTGTGTGTGATCCAGCTGGCTCCCCTCCCAAAGTTTCCTGGCTCATTTTTTACAAGGCTTCAGAGTGGCCCGGGGGGCATTTGCTTCTCTGCCTCCCCCTGCTCAGTCCTCCCCTGCAGTCCAGCAGATCTCAGGTGCAATGTCAGGCCTCTGCAGACTCTCTGTACAGCTTTAGGCCATCTTCTGTGGTGGCTGTGTGGAGACTCACCTTGTGGGTCATTTATTTACAGAACTTTGTGAATGACGGATGCAGCTGTGCAGGTGGGGCCCCACACAGTCACCCTGTTTTCAAATTGTGACAGTGGGAGCTCGTTGAGGGGGGGGGGGGGTGCTGGGCTGCTGCTTTAATAACATGTTACAAATCAAAAGACAAAGGTGGAAACACCACTGCACATAGGAGCCCAGCCACTATACAGATAGGTGAAGATGCATCTTTAGCCTAAGCTCCTCTTGACTACACTCTTTTGAACACACATACACCCCTTTTTGTTAGGGCACAATTGGAGAATTGTAGCTAGCCGTATCAATAAATATTGGCACTTATCTATGCTGTCCACTAATATACTGATAAAACATAAGCAAACAAGACGGGTTCACTTTAAAGGGATTGTAAAGTCTCAAGGTTTTTTCACCTTAACGCATTCTATGCATTAAGGTGAAAAACCTTCTGTTCTGCAGTTGCCCCCAGAGCCCCTTCCGCCCCCCCTTTTTCATACCTGAGCCCATCCGTTCTAGCGATATGCACGAGCCCAGTGGCTCCAGCCGCTGTCTCTGTCCTTATTGGATAGATTGATAGCAGCAAGAGCCATTGGCTTCCGATACTGTCAATCAAATCCAGTGACGTGGGGTGGGGCGGGGCCCAGTCCCGCTGTCTGTGTCAATGTATGTAGCAGCGGGACTCTGGAGCACTAACACATGGGTGCCCCCCATGGAAAGCGTCTCTCCGTGAGGTCACCCGATGAAGGGAAGGAGCCAGGAGCGCCAGCAGGGCACCCCAGAAGAGGAGGATCGGGACTGCTCTGTGCAAAATGCTTGCACAGAGCAGGTAAGTATAATATGTTTGTTATTTTTATTAAAATAATTTGAACCTTTACAATCACTTTGATGGTTCTAGAACCTAAGGCTGGCCAAATACATGATCATTTTTCATCTGAAGCAACAAACCTGCAATCTTACTTAACAACCATGCAATTTTAATGGCATTAAAAAAATTATATATTTTTGTAAATACCGGTAGCTCCATCCTTTCAATTGGCTATGCTTGTGGTGTAGCTCATTTTACATAGATCTTATAGTTACTCCATAGACATCCCAGTCTCTGCAATTGTTAACTTTTGTAACATCATCTGAAAAGGGTGATTTTTAGTCTTGTTGGAAAGTTAATTTGCCCAGCATCTGCAATTCTTTCTGTGATCATTTTTGTACACAAAACTATGTGATTAATATAAACGTTTGTCAGGTCTTAGTCATACAGAGCAAATATTCATCCAACTTATGGCCAGGCTGGAAGTAAATCCTGTGCAAAAGACGAATTCTTCTTTTGTTGATGAGACATTAAAGACTGTGTAGGAGATATAGGGGTTGATTTATTAAAACTGCTGAGTGCAAAATCTGGTTCAACTGTGCATGGTAGCCAATCAGCTTATAACTTCAGCTTTTTTAATTCAGCTTCAACAAAAATAAAAAACTAGAAGCTGATTGGTTTCCATGCAGAGCTGCACTCTCCAGTTTTAGTAAATCACCCCCATATATGGAAAAGCAGACACCACCTTTTAAATGATTTGTGGATAGCCACAGATTTATTATTGTGCCAGTAATGGGCATATCACTCTATAGGTCTTTTCTCGATAAATACGGTTTCTTTTTTTATGTGCTTGAAAGTGGTCAACAGCTGTAGCTGTTTGGCTTTTAACCAAAGTATTAGAGATTTCATGTCCGTGAACATTCTATATTTAGCAGTTCCAACAGTCCAACAAAATGTTCATGTGTCTATGATAAATTATGTATAGTGCAGTCTGTACAGTTGAGGTTAAAGGAATACATTGAATTAGGCAATACAACATTTTATGAGATGATACAACCTCAATTTTCCTAATACTTTGTTTCAGTTTATGTAGATATAATTAGGTAAGCTGAACTACTATTAAAAAACATAAGCACTCCTAATTAAATGCAAGTGTTATTTGTTACAGTGCGGTCTGTTTGTACCACTGTCATTTTAAGCTATCTACCAGAAAGCTATATATAGATATATGGCTGAATAGTTCCTTGTGGGGCCACCAATGTTGCACAAAGCTAAAGCCCCGTACACATGGGCAAAATTCTGGCCAACATAGCCTGGGTCAATAAAAACCGGCCGACATTCGGCACGTGTGTATGCCAGCCGTTCCAATGGAAACCGGCCGCTGTAATAACATTGGACTATTAGTACAGCGGCTCCCTTTTTTTTTTTCCGTTCAATTTTCTCTTTCTTTCCTTCCTTCAGAATACTAATTAAGGGTAGTGATTAATTGGTCACAGGTGCTTCAGGTCCTTTATAACTTTTTGTAGGATTCATTTCTGAGCTTGCTCATTCTTGAGCTTGCCACCTTTTTGCTTGCTGGAACTCTGACCAAGTGGAACTTGACTAAGTGGTAAGTTAAAAACCAGAGTTGAAAACAAGAGATTCTAACGGGTCTACAAGACTGTAAGTAACATCTCAAATTTTCTGTTAGTAGTATTATTGTAAACGGGAAAATGTGTGCTAGCAAGATTGAAGGTTTTGTGCAGTGCACAATGTGCCGCATGTAAACAATAATGAAGCAACCACTTCAGGATGGATACCGCTGTGACAGATGTGAGCGGGTTGCCCTTTTGGAAGCTCACATTAGAGATCTGGAGGAGCAAGTTGCAACACTGGGCAGAACTGACAACCTTGAAAGGGGTCCTCTGCTTGCTGAGCAGGTGGCTACTGTGGTTAATGGGGAGGGTGGAGGGGTAAGTTAGGTTTATCAGGTAGGAAGAAGGGTAGAGAGCTGAATGCATGGCTTAAGACCTGGTGTAAGAAGGAGGGATTTGGGTTTTTAGAGCACTGGGCTGACTTTTCATTGGGGTGTAACCTATATGCTAAAGATGGTTTGCACCTAAATGGAAGGGGGTCTGCTGTGCTGCGAGAGATTTTTATGGGAGGCTGGAGAAGTATTTAAACTAGGACTGAGTTGAGAGGTGAATTAAATTATAATACGGCAGACAGGTCAGACAGGGGTCAGCCCCTACTGGTTGGCTAAATGGGGAAAGATAGGGGGAAAGATATGGCAAAGGATAAAGGTGGATTGCATGTTAAAAACAACCATTGGAAATTGTACTATTTCTACTAAAATAAAAAATATGCAAAATAGTGTGCAAAATGTGACAATGAATTAAAGTGTTTGTTCACCAAATGCCAAAAGTCTGCCACGCAAAATAGGTGAGTTGGAAGCTCTGGTGCAGGAGGAGAACTTTGATTTAATTGGTATTGCTGAATCTTGGCTTAATACTTCATATGACTGGGCCATTAATATTCCTGACTATGCTCTCTTTCGGAAAGATAGAGTAAAATGGAGGGGTGGTGGTGTCTGTCTCTATGTGAGAAGTTATTTCAAAGTGAGTGAGAAAGAGGACCTAGTTGTTGGGAGAGTGTGATAAGTCTGAAGCAGTATTGGTGGAAATGTAAACGAGAAATAAACAGAGAGTGCACCAGCCTAGTGCATTATCCTTAGTAAAAAAGGTTTTGTATTAGAAAGGTACTCACAAACAAGTGCTTGATACAAGCATATCACGTTGGAGTGGCTGTAGTGCCCACAGTATCCTCATCATGGATAGAAAACGTCTACATAAACCCTCTAACATGTTTAGAGGTACTGCTTCTTCTTCAGAGCTGTTGGAAATGTACATGGGTGTACGTAATACAAAGATTATCATTGGAGTTCGAGAAAGAGCTGCAAGGGCTGGGACAGTGATGAAAATAATGGGGAGTTTTAACTACCCAGACATCGACTGGAGTAATGGCACTGCTGGAAAAGTTAAAGGAAAAAAATTATAAACCTATTACAGGACAATTGTATGGTGCAGTTTGAGGCCCCGACTAGATTTGATGCTCTGCTGGACCTTCTAATCTCAAACCATGCACAGCTTTTTACCAATATTTATATAAAAGAACATCTGGGTAGCAATAATTTCATTTAATGTTAGCTGTAAGCAACAAATGCATACAGGAAATATAAAAACATTTAACTTTAGGAGAGCAAATTTTCCAAGGATGAGGACTGCTCTCCAAGACTTAGACTGGAAGGAAATATTGTCATCGATGAACACAGAACAGAAATGGGACTGTGATGACTGGTGACTGTGGAGGCCATTGGAGTACAGTGAACTCATTGCCCTGTTCAAGAACCCAGTATGAGATGATTTGAGCTTTGTGACATGGTGCATTATCCTGCTGGAAGTAGCAATCAGAAGATGGGTACACTGTAGTCATAAAGGGATGAATATGGTCAGCAACAATATTTAGGTAGGCCGTGGCGTTTAAACGATGCTCAGTTGGTACTGAAGGGCCCAAAGTCTGCCAAGAAAATATCCCCCACACCATTACACCACCACCACCAGCCTGAACCGTTGATACAAGGCAGGATGGATCCATGCTTTTATGTTTTTTTACACCAAATTCTGACCTTGCCATCTGAATGTTGAAGCTGAAATCGAGACTCATCAGACAAGGCAACATTTTTCTAATCTTCTATTGTCCAGCTTTGGTAAGCCTGTGCAAATTGTAGCCTCAGTTTTTTGTTCTTAGCTGACAGGAGTGGCACCCGGCGTAGTCTTCTGCTGCTGTAGCCCATCTGCTTCAAGATTTGATGCTTTGTGCTTTCAGATATTCTGCATACCTTGGTTTAACGAGTGGTTATTTGAGTTACTGTTGCCTTTCTATCATCTCAAACCAGTCTGCCTATTTACCTCTGACTTCAACAAGGCATTTTCTTCCACACAACTGCTGTTCTGGATATTTTCTCTTTTTCAGCCCATTGTCTGTAAACCCTAGAGATGGTTGTGCGTGAAAATCCCAGTAGATCAGCAGTTTTTTTTAAATACTCAGACCAGTCTGTCTGGCACCAACAACCATACCACGTTCAAAGTCACTTAAATCCCCTTTCTTCCCCATTCTGATGTTTGGTTTGAACTTCAGAAAGTTGTCTTAATCATGTCTAAATCCCTAAATGTATTGAGATGCTGCCATGCGATTGGCTGCTTTGTGTTACCAAGCAATTGAACAGGTGTACCTAATAAAGTGGCTGGTGAGTGTATAATTATATAAGTCTTGGTGCTATATATATATATATATATATATATATACATGTGATACCCATTGATTAGTATGACTTCATGCCCTTGGTGTTTTACTTCCAAGCACCACAATCTTGCCTTGGGGGATGATAAAGTTTGGAGTGCAGTGAACCTATTTTCTGCCAGAAAGTCAAATCTTCAGGACAGTCCCACCAAATATTCCTAGTAGCATTATGAGATATACATTAGTATTGCAATAAATGTTTACGACACTGATGGATATCGTCTGTGGAGTTGATTTGGAACTGAAAGGATTATGAGGGAGCAAATCAACGTTGCTGACACTTGGATGTTGATATTTGAAATAAAATTGCAGCATTCTTTGTGAATTAGCAGGTCTCAATATAGGTTTGTAGCATTTTCTAATGCTGTTGCTCTGTCATGTACTAGATTTAATGTAATACTGTAAGTAGGTTATAGGACTGCCCAAGGTCTTTCTGGTTGCACGCTTGTTTCAGGTCAGTGAAACAAGAAGCAGATTGTTTGAATCTTCCAAATATTTCAGCAATGCCATTCTTTTTCTCCCTGACAGTTTCCCTTTAAACCAACCTTTTTACTCTGGAGAAACTCTTGAAATAGTTTTCAGGTTTCAAGGAAACAAAATTGTAATCCCTATAGCTCACAGTATGTTAGCATGATCAGGGTGTAGAAAGTTTTATATAAAAAAAATGTGGTGTACCTACAGATTTTTACACCCAGGTCATTTTTCATGTTTTAATATCCACCTTCATAGTCGGTTCACACTGGGGCGACACGACTCCTTACTACTTCGGGAGGCGACTTGTCAGTCCCGTGCACCACAACTTCGGAGCGACTTGCAGGGACTTCACATAATGGAAGTCTATGCAAGTCGCTGCGAGGTCGTCCCGAAGTAGTACAGGACCCTTTTTCTAAGTTGGAGCGACTTGTGTCGCTCCTATTAGAACGGGGCCTGTATCGGTCAATGGACCGCGAGGGAGCGCGACTTGTCAGGCTGACAAGTCGCGATAATGTGAACCGAGTCTCAGTGTACCAACAATTATTTTCAAAAATAATCTTGACAGAAAAATAACAGAAAAGTAACACATAAAATAAAAATGCTGGTGCCCCCATCATTAGTGGTCAGAGCCGAAGTGAACCCTTAGATAAGTGATTAGTATAGGGAGGAGATCATTCTACATTTGCTCACTGCTCAAGGAACCCCTAGAAACCTCAAAAGGAATCCTGGCTAAGAAAGGCTTTAAATCATCAAGTGTTATAATTTATTTCTCACAATTTGTCAAACATTTGATTAATTTGCTGCCTTGTAGCTCATTCTCACCGAACTATTGTTGTACTATCCACAAATGTACACAATTTATTGGTCCTTTTATGATATTAAAACATAGCAAAATCCAAGTATTTTCCTGGTATGAATAAAGTTTAAATAAATATTATTAGGGAACATAGTTTTTAAACTACTGTTATTCCTGCTCACTCTCTCTCCTCCCTCTCATTTGCATGCAATCCCAATGACATAGGAGGTCAAGGAGAATGATTAATAGGTAAGTAAATAAAATTACATCTTTCTAGACAAGGGTACCTAAATAACCTTTCCTAGATAATACATTGGTTGTAAACAAGTTATTCTATACTCAGTTTATTTATATATTTTAGAATATGTACCAGTTAATCAGTGAGGAGCATACACTAAGGCCCCTTTCAAACTTATGCGACCTAAAAGTTGCGTGATTTTACAGCAATTTTGCTGTGATTTATTTGCCACAATTTTACCGCAATTTTGACTGGACTTGAAGCAATGCCTATGTCTTTGTACCTCGAAACGCATTAACCACTTACGGACCGCTCACCTCAGTTTTACGTCGGGACTTTGATGCTAAATATCGGGGTTATGGCAGCAGATAGCTGCCATAACCCCAGTATTTTTTTACTTGCTATAATTTTTATTAGAATTTTCAAAGAAACAATGGTACATAACAGGGAATAGTACTTTGCATTGTAGCATGTGTTCGTACACAACAGGAACAGGAAGAGTAATAATCAAAGTTCAGAAGAATGAACATCAGTATATAAGTACAGTAAACATGAACAGTTAAGCAATCAAACAGGATGGAAATAAGCGCTTTGCTACCATATGAGCCATGCTTTGTGAAATTTGGCACCACTGAGAATAGAGTATGCATATGCCTTTTCTAAAACCCCCAGTATTTTTTTAAACAGCGGGCGGTCCTCTTTTACATAAGGGTGATACCAGAGGTGGAATCGCCACAGGATCACCTTTATGGGCGGCGGGAGGGAGGGGCACCTTTCATTGGAAATCATGGAGTACGACTTGTCATGCGATTTTGCAGTCACAAATCACAGGACAAGTCTCACAAGTGTGAAAGGGGCCTAAAGCATATTAGTGAGAAGAAAGGAAAAACTTCTAGCTGAAGTTGATTTGATTGTTCTACATTCATAATTATCATGCTTTTTTTTTTTTTTTTAGTGTAGATGTGAGATCTGAGGTCTTTTTTGACCCCAGATCTCACATTAATGTCATGCTTATTTATATTACAAGAATTAAAAAAAAAAAAAAAAAGACAATGTAAAAATAAAAACTAAAAGATAAAATAGGAAAAAATTGGGATTTTTAAGTACCAATGTTTGTCGCCATTCCACGAGCGTGCGCAATTTTGAAGCATGCCATGTTGGGTATCTATTTACTCTGCAATAAAATTATCTTTCACATTTATAGAAAAAAAAATTGGGCCAACTTTCCAAAAAAATTGCGCAAATACTGTGTGATAAAAAAATATTGCAACAATCTCCATTTTATTCTCTGGGGTCCCTGCTAAAAAAAAAAATAAAAACACACACATATATATATATATATATATATATATATATATATATATATATATATATATATAATGTTTGGGGGTTCTAAGTAATTTTATGGCAAAAAAAAAAATATTTTAACTTGTAAACAACAAGTGTCAGAAAAAAGCCCAGTCAAGCAGTGGTTAAAATCCCAAAGTAGTACAGGGAGACTACTTTGAAGTCGTTGTGACTTAAAGTCCTACAGATATGAACAGCACCCATTGGAAATCATGGAGTACGGCTTGTCATACGACTTTGCAGTCCCAAATCGCAGGACAAGTCGCACAAGCATATTCGTGAGAAGAAAGGAAAAACTTCTAGCTGAAGTTGATTTGATTGTTCTACATTCATAATTATCATGCTAACACAGGCATTTTTACTTTGCTTTTTTGACAGATGTCCAAGTTGAAAATTATAGCTGCTTTATTTCATTTATAAATATCACAGTGCTGTTATGGTCATTTGTATTAAATAGACCACTAGGGCAATGTTTTGCAGGCATATCATTTTATAGGGTGGTGGGGGCATTAGATTACAATATAGAAATCAAATAGAAGAACTGCTACAGATGTCAACTTTCTATAAAGATAAACCCTGTAAATGAAGTACTCTATTAGACTTCGCAGCTGGACACATACCCAATTTGAAAAATAAAATAATTGTCTTTGCCTTAGAACATTCCCAACATGTGCATGTGAATCATATATTTGGCTTGGGTGGTCTAATGTACATGAGAAGGCACTATTTACCAGCCCACTAACTGACGTAAAAGAAAGCTGACTGATAGTTCATGCAAAACTTCAATTTAGTTGTTCTCTAGATCTCAGCCCAATGTATGTGTATCTGTATGCGATTGTGTGTGTGTGTGTCATTAATCTTTGTGACCAAAAACCTTGTGTGTGAGCCTCTCAGGCTAGGAAAGGGTTCTAGTCCTGGTTCACCGCTGGCTGGGGAGGGAGTTCATCCCGGCTCCAAACATCAATGTTTGGAAGTATGAATATCCCTTAAGCCGCACATTGAAGCAAGCCCACTCATGATGGTATGTGGCAGCCTCAGCATGAGCTCTCGTCAGGCATGCCCTTAATGCCACGCGGCCTAAGGGATGTTCATATTTCTACACATTTTTATACATCTTTCCAACATGGGCATCAGATAAAGATACTTCTTAACGCCATTTTAAAAATTAGTTGCCATGGCTGCGAAAGATTCAACATTTTTTTGCCGCCATCTTGCAGATAAACAAATTGGTGGTAATTTCGACCAATTCTGAGTTGGCAACCAGAGAGACATCAGTGCTCAGAATTGGGTATTTTGTGCTGAAAAGCTGTCCGCACAGGGTTCTCTGTAGGGCCGAAACAACTAATTGATAAATCGAAAACCAATCAATTTTGAAAACAGTTGTCAACAAATTTGTTGACTTTTAGCTGTCAAATGGGAAATCTCCTGACCATAGTTGAGTAGGGCCAGAGGTTAGCCATAGATTATGAAGCTTTTTAGCTGCAGAGCTGACTGTGTCCTAGCTAACAAGAAGCTGAACATGCACTGGGTATGAAGTTTGCAACTTATGGGAACTCTACTCTAAGTGCCACCCCCTGCATGCTACAGATTCATGTACTTGTTCCTGACAAGTACACAAATCTGTCACCCTATACTGACATTTGTTGTGCAGAGGATCAAGGGAATTCTTTATACCACTGGCTGTGTATGTATATGTATGTTTATGTGTGTGTATATATATATATATATAGATATAGCGGGTAAAAGAAGTATTAAACATGTCACCATTTTTCTAGGTAAATATATTTCTAATGGTGTTTTTGACTTGAAATTTTCACCACATGTTGGTAACAACCTATGCGATCCATACATACAAAGAAACAAAAACCAAAACAAATAAGTTCAGAATTTAGATTATGTGTAATAAAGTGGAATGACACAGGGAAAAAGTATTGAACACGCTAACTGAAACTTATTTAACCACTTTCTGACCGCTCACATTGGTGCTACTGCGGCAAAGTGGTTCGGTTCTGTCCAGCGACGTAGACCTACGTCGCTGGACTCCTCCCCTTGTGGGCTGCGCACGCGCCGACGGAGGCTCGCGCCGACGGAGGCTCGCTCCCGCTGTATTCAGTCACAGTGGGAGTCGGGCCAGGGGAGGTGCGGCGGTGATCACCGCTGCTCTTCCCCGATCGTCGGGGATCGAGTGTGGAGATCCGCCCGCTTGTGTAAACAAAGCGGGCTGATCTCCTAAGTGACAGGCAGGGTCAGATTGCAGGATTCAGCATAGCTGAACCTGCGATCTGTCCCTGTGTCACACAGTCCCCTCCCCCCACACACGTCAGTAAGCACCAGGCATACATTAACCCCTTGATCACCAATAAAAATTAACCCCTTCCCTGCCAGTGTAATTTTTACAGTAACAGTGCATATTTATAGCACTGATTACTGTAGTAATGTCACTGGTACCCCCAAAAGTGTCACTGATATCCCCAAAAGTGTCAAAAATGTCAGTCAAGGGTCCGATCTGTCCGCCGCAATGTCGCAGTCCCGCAAACGCAAAAAAAATCGCAGATCGCCGCCATTACTAGTTAAAAATAAAAACAATAAAAATGACATACATTTCCCGTAGTTAGTAGCTCGATAACTTTTGCGCAAACCAATCAAAATAGGCTTATTGTGATTTTTTTTTTACCAAAAATATGTAGCCGAAAACAAATTGGCAGAAAAAGATAAAAAATTTTGATTTTTACATTTTGTGGGGGGGGGGGGGGGGGATTTCATATAAAAAAATTTGAAAAATATTATTATTTTTTCAAAATTGTCGCTTTTTTGTATATAGAGCAAAAAGTAAAAATCACACAGGTGATAAAATACTACCAAAAGAAAGCTCTATTTGTGGGGAAAAAATTGGATTGGGTACAGCATCGCACGACCGCGCAATTGTCCGTTAAAGTAACGCAGTGCCGAATCGCAAAATATGGCCTGGTCAGGAAGGGGGTAAAATCTTCCGGTCTTAAAGCGGTTAAAAATACGCTCATTGACAATTTTTTTTGTCACAGACATGTAGCTAAATACATTTTGGCCTAAATATGTGACAAAAATGTAATATATTGGATATTTTTTAACTGTCAAAGTAGAAAAATATAGTTTTTTTTTTTTTTTCAAAATTTTCGCATTTTTTTATTAATATCGCAAAAAATAAAAAGCGCAGAGATGATCAAATACCACCAAAAGAAAGCTCTGTTTGTGGGAAAAAAGGACGTTTGGGTACGGCATTGCATGACCGCGCAATTGTCAGTTAAAGTCGCACAGTGTCGAATCGCAAAAAGTGGCCTGGACGTAAGACAGCAAAATCCTCCGGTGGTAAAGTGGTTAATACTTCGTTCTAAAACCTTTGTTGGTAATGACAGCTTCAAGATGCCTCCTGTATGGAGAAAGTAGTTGCATGCATTGCTCAGGTGTGATTTTGGCCCATTCTTTCACACAAACAGTCTTCAAATCTTGAAGGTTCTGTGGTCCTCCTCTTTGAACTCTAATCTTTAGTTCTTTCCATATATTTTCTATTGGATTCAAGTCAGGTGATTGGCTGGGCTGTTCTAGCAGCTTTATTTTCATTCTTTGAAATAAGTTGAGAGTTTAATTGGCTTTGTGTTTGGGATCACTGTCTTCCTGAAATGTCCACCCTCGTTTCCTCTTCATCATCCTAGTAGATGGCAGCAGATTTTTATCAATAATTTCTTAGTACATTAGTAGATTTTATTCATCCATGATGTTCTCACCTCCAAACATCACTGTTGTTATGGCGTTTTTTTGGGTGATATGCAGTGCCATTTGACCACCAAATATGGCGTGTATTTTTGGCATCCAAAGAGTTCAATTTTGGTCTCATCTGACCAGACTTTATCCTCCCAGTATTTCACAGGCTTGTCTTAATGTTATGCAGCAAACTTTACACAAGCTTTAACTTGCTTTTTCTTCAGCAATGGAGTCTTGCGTGATGGGCATGCATACAGTTGAGTGCATTACTTATTGTTCTTTGAAACTATTGTACCTGCTGATTCCAGGTCTTTCTGAAGCTCTCCGCAAGTGGTCATTGCTCTTGGACAACTCTTCTGATAATTATTTTCACTCCTCTGTCAGAAATCCTTGCGTGGAGCACCTGGCTGGTTTATAGTGAAATTATGTTCTTTTCAATTTCCGGATTATGGCCCCAACAGTTCTCACTGGAACATTCAGAAGTTTAGAAATCCTTCTGTAACCAATGCCATTAGTAAGTTTTGTAACAATAAGGTTGCAAAGGGTCTTTGCTTTTACCCATCATGAGATGTTTCTTGTGTGACACCTTAGTAATGAAGCAACATTTTATAGGCCACCTGTTGAGACAGAACCAGCTGATATTAATTTGCACTGACGATGGGCAGGATTGCTTTCTAAATACTGATAGATTTCAGCTGTAGTCTGGTGTGTTCAAACTTTTTCCCTTTGTTATTCCATTTTATTACACGTAACTTAATTTGTTTTGGTTTCTTTGTGTGTATGGATTGCATGCGTTGTTGCCAACATGTGGTGAACGTTTCATGTCAATAGCAACTTTAGAAATATGTTTACCTAGAAAAATGGTGATATGTTGAATACTTATTTTACCCTCTGTATACACTGTGTGTGTATAATATATAGTTTTTTTTTAACTGCCTTATTGGGCAATTAATGTGTATTTCCAGTTTCTAAATCATGATAACAGTTCAGTTTACTGTTAAAATAACTTTTTCCATACAAGAATAGGGACCATGTGAATGACTTGTCTCTACCCTCGATTGGCTGCACACACATTTCCACAATCTCCACCACTCCTGAGGAGCTCCAAAACCTAAAAACATCAACATGAACGTAATGTCTTGAAAAAGATTAAGGACTGGCCCGCTTCATTTACCACACTATTGGTCACTAAATCCCTCCCATCATATTTAAAAGAGTTGTAAAGGCAGAAGGTTTTTTATCTTAATGCATTAAGATAAAAAATCTTTGTTTAGCAGCTGCCCCAGCACCCCCTAATACTTACTGTACCTGAGCCCCATCCCTATCCAGTGATGTCCACAAGTTCCTTGGCCGTCCGGGACTCTCCCTCAATGGCAGCATCACCATTGGCTACCACTGCTGTCAATCAAAGTCAGTTAGCCAATCAGGAGAGAGATGGGCCGGGTCGAGTGGCAGCTCCATGTCTGAATGGACACACAGAGCTGCAGCTCGGCTCGGTTTCCCCTAACAGCAAGCTTCTTGCTGTGGGGTCACTCAACAGAAGGGAGGGACCTTTTTTTTTTTTTTTTCCAAATAATTTTTATTGGATTTAAAGCAACACATACAAGAAATGCATTCAACATGTTCATATAAAACAGATTAGAGATATAGGTATACAACAAGCAAAGTAGGCGTATCAAATCTCAGATCATATGTAAGCTATACAAACAGAAGGAAAGAAAAAGGGGGCCAACAACTATTTGTCATTCCAAGTGATCCAAGGTTCCCAGTGTTTAGAGTGTGTGGTATATGAGTGTGAACGTAGTGCTATTGCCTTCTCATGTTCATATGTAAGCGACACCGAAGCTACCACTTCTGATAGGTTTGGAGCTTCCAATTTTTTCCATCTTCTAGTGATGGTGGCTCTAGCAGCCAGAAGTATGTGCGATACCACCCATCTTGCTTTACTAGGTATAAGCTCAATATCTAGGTTGAGAAGCGCCAAAGCTGGGTTTGGTGCAATTTGTGACTGCGTTATTGAGGAAATAAGGCCAAAGACTTGGTTCCAAAAGCTAGTAAGGTTTTTGCACGTCCACAGTATGTGGTATAGATTTCCTACTCTGCTGCAGTCCCTCCAGCATGGTGGGGACTGTGCCGGGTAGAATCGAGACAGCCTATATGGGGTAAAGTACCATCTGGAAATTATTTTCTGCGACAGTTCCCAGTGTGTAACACATTTCGATACCCCATACTCGTGTCGAAAGGCTTGGGTCCACTGCTGCGATGAAAAAGATCTTTGAAGATCTTCTTCCCATTTTATCATTGGATTCGATTTATGGAAAGTGGTTTTAGCATGGAATCTATTGTAGAAGAAGGAGATGCCTTTCTTTGGCCCAGCAGGGCCAGTGAAGAATTGATATACCGAGTGTGGAATGCTGATGGCCGGCGGAGGGTGTTTGGTCAAGAAAGATGAGATACGTGTGTAACTGTACGATTCTGCACGCGGGATATGGTATTGTTGAGTCAGGGATGCAAATGGCTTTAGTTGGTCATTGCTAAAGAGGTCATCTAGCCATTGAACGTCGTTGTCTCTCCATTTTAAAGTGGAGAGGCAAGGGATCATGATATCTAGGAGACCAATAGGTAGTCGTTGTTTGCAATGGGCTTCTTCCACATTAGTATGTTTATTCAATTCTCTCCAGGCTATGATAGACGTTTTGGTCGACACTAACATGTCTGACATGGCACGAGGGGACCAATTGTCCGCTAGTAATAGGTGGTGTAAGTGGTCTACCTTGCTGTACGCCGCTTCTATTTGGGACCAGTGTATATCTGGAGTCTCCGTGAACCACTTACGTAGGTGTGTGAGCTGAGAGGCCAGGAAGTAATCATGTAGCTGCACCATACCCGTTCCCCCCACTGTTTTGTGCTTAATAAGATGAGTCCAGGGGCACCTTGCGTGCTTGCCTTGCCATATATAATGTTTAAGTACACGGGTCATGAGTTTGAGCAGTTGCGCCGGTAGTGGGATCGGGAGAGTGCGGAAGACGTACAGGATTTTGGGGAGGGCCATCATTTTGAAGGCTGCCAGTCTGCCCAGCCAGGACAGTTCCTGGTAGGGCTTCGTTTTGAGATCCCTTTGTATGTCAGCAATGAGGGGTTTGTAGTTGGCGTCTGCCAATGAAGAGACCAGTGGGGTCAATTTTAGGCCCAAATAGGAGATTTCTTGGTCCGTCCACACGTACGGTAGAAGTGATTCTAGGTGCTGTCTGGCATGCGCTGGGATTCCTAGATTAAGGATGAATGATTTGGTAAAATTCACCTTGTAATATGAGAGGGATGAGAATGACGTCAGCAGTTGGTGTAAAAAGGGCATAGACACTATGGGGTTGGTGATGGACAGGATGACGTCATCTGCAAATAAAGTAATTTTATGCGAGACTCCCTTGATGCGAAATCCTGAGATATGGGGATGTGACCTTATGTGCTCAGCCAGAGGTTCCATCATCAGGTTAAATACACTCGGGGATAGTGGGCAACCCTGGCGGGTGCCATTGGTGATGGCGAAGGGTCTGGAGAGCACACCCGAGATAAATACCTGGGCGGAGGGAGTAGAGTATAAAGCCATAATGGCAGATAAGATCTGTCCCCGAAATCCGAACTTCTCCAACACCAATAGCATGTATTTCCAATAGACCCTATCGAACGCTTTTTCTGCGTCGATTGACAAGAGAAGAGAGGGGGTCTTTGTTAATTCGGCATAATGTATCAAATTTATGACTCGACGCGTTGCATCCGACGCCTGTCTGTTGGACATGAAGCCTAGCTGGTCGTTGTTAATCAGGGTGGGAAGGATGTTGGAAAGACGATTGGCAATGATTTTAGCATATATTTTAACGTCCGAATTCAACAGGGATATTGGACGAAAATTTGCTGGGGTGTCCGGAGATTTACCTGGTTTGGGGAGGGCCACTATATGAGCTTTAAGCATCTCAGGAGGAAAGGTACCTGATTGGGAGACGGTTTGGTATAGGCGCAGCAAGAATGGGGACAGTATGGACTCAAATTGTTGGAAGTATTCCTTGGTAAAGCCGTCCGGGCCAGGGGATTTGTCGTTGGGAAGTCTCTCTATGGTTAGTGATAGTTCCTCCGGTGAGACGGGGGAGTTTAAGCGCAGAAGTTGCTCAGCAGACAGGGTAGGGAGGCAGATGTCGTCGAGAAACGCTTTTATGTGGGATTCTGATGGGGTAGGGCAGGAGGAGTCTTCTTTTAGGTTGTATAGCGCCCCATAGTAATCAGAAAATGCATCCGCTATTTCCTGAGGTTTTAGCAGTTTTTGTTTAGTGAAGGGGTGGACAATGTGTGGGATTTTACTCTTGATTCTCCGGGCCTTTAGGCGATTTGCCAAGAACTTGCCAGCCTTATTATGTTGGGAGTAAAACTTCAGTTTGAGGGAGCGCATGGCTTTGTCATGGTCCTGGATCAATAGTAAACGTAGGTCATGTCTGAGTTTAGTGAGAGTGGACGAGTTTGTGGCCGTGGGAGAGGCCTTATTGGAGGTCTCCAGCTTGTGGATGTCCGCCAATAGGGAGTCTATGGCTGTCTTGTGGGATTTTCTGTCTCTCGATTTGAGTTGGATCAATATGCCCCTCATAACTGCCTTATGGGCATTCCATAGTACCTGGGGAGAAATGTCGGGGTCATCATTTATCTGGAAAAAGGCCCTCAAGTGATTTTGGAGAGCTACAGAGTTTTGTGGGAGTTGGATCAGCCTATTATCACACCTCCAAGAGGAGAAGCCAGGCCCTGGCTTATCCAGGTGGAGTACAATGGTAATGGCCGCGTGGTCCGACCATGTAATGTCGTGAATCGTGACCTCTGAGGTACGGTGTAGTAACCAAGCATCCACAATGAATAGGTCAATGCGTGAGTATGATCTGTGGCGGGCCGAAAAGAAGGTGAAGTCCCTCTCTTCTGCGTGGAAGCATCGCCAAGCATCGTATAGCTCCTCTCGGCAAGGCAGGCACCCCAAAGCAGCGGAGCGCCTGCCGCACCCAGAGGTGGTATCGATACTCGGGTCAGGAGGTAAGTTAAAGTCACCGCATAGAATGAGGCGACCCTCTCTTAGCGCCCTAACCTTTTTGAAAACTTTACGGAGAAAGTGCAGTTGCTTGGTATTAGGTGCATAAACCGAAACTAATGTCAGTGGTACATTATCAATTACACATATCAATATCACATATCTACCCTCCGGATCTAGATGAGATGACTTGAGGGAGAACACCACAGAGTCTCTGATGGCCACCAGGATTCCATTCTTCTTAGTAGGCGCTGAGGCAAAGTAAGTGTGGGGAAAGTTCCTGTGTTGGCAATATGGGGACGCGTTTATCTGGAAATGCGTTTCTTGTACTACCAGAATGTCCACTTTCTGTGAGATTGCATCTTTCCAGAGGGTCCTCCTTTTGGCTGGATGATTGAGTCCATTGGAATTGATTGAAAGGATCTTCAGACCCATGGCGGAAGAGGAGGATGAGATGGTGGTATCCGTCTGCGATGCTGGCATCCGGGAGACAAGTTGCATACATAGTGGCGCATCAGGGTGAAGCTGGAGGAAGTCACATATTGGCAAAGGGAAAAACAAACGTTGAAAGGTTCACAAGTGGTATGAAACACTGGGTCTTGGTCGTGATGATCATGCGAGTTGTCGGTAGGATCCAAAAGAACAAAAATTGAACGCTGCTTATTCATAATTGCAAGCCCCAACGGGGGCAACAAGGGTACCCATTCCTGGGCATAAAAAATAGAATTCCTCGAGAGGGATTCGAGCAGGAGGACCTGCAACATTTATGAGGGAAAGGTACGGTAGTGTGTACCAAGGCACCGGACCAGGGAAGTCCGTAGAGTAGAAATAGAGCATTGTGAGCCCTCAAGGTTTGTTGCGGTGGCGCGTGGAGGGTTTAGACCACCCCAAGGAGGTATTCGCTTTTCGTGGTTGAGTGGGTTCCGGCGGATGAGGGGGTATGATATCCCAGGTGCGCAAAAGTTCCAATCCAGCTTCCAGGGTGTGGACGGTTTTGGTGGAGCCCTCTTTGGTTATGATCAAGCTCGCTGGGTACTTCCACTTATAGGGGATGTCGTGATTGCGCAAGGCCTTGGTTACGGTCATCAAGTTGTTGCGGCGTTGCATCGTGTAGCGAGAGAAGTCTGGAAACACTTGAAGGTTCCTCGCATGTTCAGGGAGCTGGTCTTTCTGTTTAAATGCAGCGAGGATTCCTTCTTTGGCCTGGTAGTAGTGCATCTTCAGTAAAACATCCCTAGGCACTTCTGCAGGGAGATGTGAAGGTTTAGGGATGCGGTGTATTCGGTCTATGGTGACATCCGTAGGTGAGAAGCCGGGCACCGCAGCCAAAAACAGATCTCTTGCGAAGTGCGGGAGTTGGTTAGGGGAAACTGTTTCTGGAACGCCTCGGATCTTGAGATTACTCCGGCGTGACCGGTCTTCAAGGTCTGCCAGTTTAGATTTAATCCAGGAGATATCGTCAGCCTGAGATGAGTGAGAGTCCACCATAGTGTTAAAGGAGGAAGCAAAGTCAGTCATTTGTTCTTCTACCTGGTGAACTCTAGTCTCCACCACCTGCACTCTCTTCTTGCAATCTTTCAAGCCTGAGTATAAATCTGCTTGCAGGGAGGACCGTAACAGCATGACAATGTCCTTAAGTGCTGTGTCCGATATGGGCTGACCGGTAGTCGGGAAGGCTGCTATAGGGTCCTGTGTATTAGTGTCCATGTCGGGTGCATCCCCTGTCAGGATCCCGCCGTCGGATTACTCATCTGTGAGCGAAAATGAGGATGTCCTTTGCCTGCTTTTAGCAGGGCTATGCGTAGAGGGGGTTGACTGACCTGATGTTGGGTCTGGGTCCCCGTGTGCCAAGTCCATGGAGTCACGTAGGAAGCCGCCGCAGCCAAAGCACTGGCTGCATCTCTATGAAGAGGGGCCTGGGCGCCATTTTGGCGAGACCGTCCCGCTACAGGCGGGAAGTACAGCGTGAGTTTCCGCGGCTTGGGTGGGTCTCTCTGGCGTCTGGACATCTCCGCCAGGTGCTCTGACTAAGCGCAGTAGTCGTGGATGCGAACGGGCGAGATGAGTGGGCTGCTATGAGGTGATCTCCCTGGTCCGGTGCAGGAGCTCCTGTCTCATGCGGCCATACTCGTCCGCGGTCGCTCCGCCCCCCTAGAAGGGAGGGCCCTTGAGCAGGGAAGAGGAACCCAAGAAGAGGAGGATCTGGGCTGCTCTGTGCAAAACCAACTGCGCAGAACAGGTAAGTATAACGTGTTTGGTATTTACCACTTCCGGACCCCCTGCCGCATATATACTGTGGCAGGGTGGCCCGGCTGCACAAAATCACTTACCTGTATGGGATTTTGTGCACGAGATCTGGGGCTGTAATTGAACACAACAGGAGCAAATCAGCAGGTCAGGTAGCCACGCCGATTGTTCCGTGGAGAGGCAGACTGCCATTTTGTCACAGAGGAAAATTGAGATCTCTGTTTTCCTCTAGTGCAGCGGTCTTCAAACTATGGCCCCCCAGTCGTTAAGGAACTACAATTCCGATCATGCTTAGTCATGTCTGTGAATGTTAGAGTTTTACAATGCCTCATGGGATGTGTAGTTCTGCAACAGCTGGAGGGCTGTAGTTTGAGGATCCCTACTCTAGTGCATCCATTCCCCCCCACAGTTAGAAATCACTCCCTAGGAGCACACTTAACCCTTTGATCGCCTCTGATGTTAATCCCTTCACTGCCAGTGTCATTTATACAGTGACAGTGCATTTTTTTTAGCACTGATCACTGTATTGGTGTCACTGGTCCCCAAAAAGTGTCACTTAGGGCCTAATTCAGTATAAGTTTGGAGTAGAGCTGCTCACTTCTCCAGAAATAACTCCAGCCTAAACTCATTGCATCCTAATTAGGTAAGTGGCTGGAGTTAAACCATCAACTAGATGCTTTAATGAATTCCGAGTTGGAGTTAACTTAGGCTGAATTTGAGTTTGGAGTTAGCCAAATTCCCTTTGTGTTTTTCATAAAAGGAAATTTGTCTATTCTGAATCACTATTACACAGCAATGTCATTTATTATGGTTTATTTTAATTTTAAGGTATAGTTATGTATCTTATGTGTTTTAACCTTTAGATTTTCTAATAGCAGACTACACAGCTGTCTAATTAGCAGTCTTCATTCTTTATTCATCTGAAACTTTCAGGCAGATCTGATTGTATTCATCACTTTGGTGTAGTGGGCTAAGCTCACAGCCAAAGATTGCTAGGTCATGAGTTCAAGGCCCAACCATGATAACACCCTGCGTGCCATAATTTTTTTTGGCCACATAGTAATACATTGGCTACATCACCTAAAATTGCATGTCAATGACCTTGTATATTCAAGAAACAGACATGCATATGTGCAGGGTGCAATTATGCATTTGCCAAGTTTCAGTATTTATTTATAGCTGTCTAAAATTTAAGAAGGTGATGGCACACTTGGGATTTGAACTCATGCTCTCAGTGTTTATAGCCAGGAACACTAACCACTAAACCATTGAGCTGAGCATGATTACCCCTGGAATATTTATTCCCATGTTTCAATAGTTAACCACTTCCTTACAGGGCAGTTACACCCCTTCCTGCCCAGGCCAATTTTCAGCTTTTTATACTGTTGCATTTTGAATGACAATTGTGCGGTCATGCAACCCTGTACCTAACACAAATGTATGACAGTATTTTCATAAAAAATAGTGCTTTCTTTTGGTGGTATTTGATCACTGCAAGGTTTTTTTTTCTATTGGCAAAAAGAAGACCTAAATTTTTGACCCCTAAACTAATGTGTTTTTGTTTATGTAATAAAATTTGGTAAATCAATATGTTTTTTGTTGCACTGACGAGCATTGATGAGGCTGCGCTGGCAGGCACTGATGAGACACTAATATGCAGCACTGATAGATAGATAGGTGGCACTGATATGCAGCATTGATGGGCATTGATAGGTGGCACTGATGGGCAATGATTGGCACTGGTGGGCAGCACTGAAAGATGGTAATGATGGGCAGCACTGATGAGGAGGGCACTAACAGGTTCCCTGAGCACTGATTGGCATCAATGGTGGCATGGGTGGGCATCCCTGGTGGCTCTAGTGGCATCCCCCAAGGGTCTGCACTGGTAATCAATGCTCTGATTACAAGCACAGACCCCCCCCCCCCCACACACACACACTTACTTTGCATATGAATGCCATTTCTTCACAGCTGAAAGTGGCCCTCACCATGATTAGCCAGTTGATTGTGACCACTTGCTGGAATGTGTGCAAGACAATTTGGTGTCATTTTTGGTCCAGGGCGAACGCCAATGTGCCATTTGCAATTTATTGTAAAGAGATTTTGCTTTATTTTAAAAATGGCGCACACAGACAACTAAAATGTATTGGAAATGTTTTACCTAGGCCAGTGATGGTAACCCTTAACCCCCCCCCCCCCCCCCCGGATGTTTTTGCCCTACATTTCCCAAAATGCTCATGTACTCTGCAGTGTAGGTGAGCATCATGGGAAATGTTACAAAACACCTGTGTTGCCAAGGTTCATCATCACTGACCTAAGCCAACTAAAAAGGTGAGTGAGCGCTGTAGCAATCTTTTATTTAGTAATCATTTTTAGTGATTTTTTTATTAAATGTTTTGGTTACATTCATCCACAGCGACTGAATGGAAACTTTGTATTATTCCTTAATTTATATATTTTTAGCTAAATATATACATAAACACTTTAATTTTTTCTTACAATTTAGCCCCCCCCCACACACACACACCCCCCTCCCCCCACACCCCCCCCCCACACACACACCACCCCCCACACACACACCCCACCCCCCCACACACACACACCCCCACCACACACACACACCCCCACCACACACACACACCCCCCACCATCACACACACACCCCCACACACACACACACACACACACACACACACACACACACACACCACCCCCCCCCCCACACACACACCACCCCCCACACACACACACACCACCCCCCCCACACACACACACCACCCCCCCCCACACACACACCACCACCCCCCCCCCACACACACACACACACACACACACACACACCACCACCCCCCCCCCCCCCCCCCACACACACACACACACACCACCATGTGATGGTTAACTTTCCGTGTGTTTTTTCTTTTCAAATCTGCTGATTGTCGGCCGAATTCTGTACTGACTGGCGAACAATCGGCTGTTCTGGTGTTGGCCAACACAAATTTTAATGCCTGCACGACAGATTCTGTTCGGCCGAAAATGCGATGTCGGCTGTCGGAAGCATCATACTAACAAGCCTACAATCGGCCGATCGGTCGTCGGCCGAATATTTACGGCCGACAATCGGTACGTGTGTACGAGGCTTAAGGCTGGCCATACATGTTCCAATTTTCTTACAATTTTCTTGAAATTTACCTTCAAGTATGTAGTACAAAGGCCGGCCTAATTAGATACAAGTGAATGTGTTTTTTTAGCTTTGACCTCACATTATGTGGTTTGTGGTAGATCTACCAGAAAATTGTACAACAAAAGTTGAACATGTATGGCCAGCTTAATGGGCCATACACACTATAATGCCTCGTACACACGTACCGATCTTCGGCCGTAAATATTCGGCCGACGACCGATCGGCCGATTGTAGGCTTGTTAGTATGATGCTTCCGACAGCCGACAGCGCATTTTCGGCCGAACAGAATCTGTCGTGCAGGCATTAAAATTTTTGTTGGCCAACACCAGAACGGCCGATTGTTCGCCAGTCAGTACAGAATTCGGCCGACAATCGGCTGATTTGCAAGACTGGGCATGCTCAGAAAAGAAAAAACACAGGGAAAGTTAACCATCACATGACATCACTTCTGCAGTCGTCTGTTGTTGGCCGGCAAAATTCGTGTGCAGTCTTTTGCAGTTTTCAACAGACAGGACAGCCCTGGACAAAAGACAGCCGATCGTTCGGCCGACGATCAGTACGTGTGTACGGGGCTTAAGATTTTCTGAAGACTTTTTCCTTTAGATTTACCAAAACCAGATAATATGAGGTCAAACCTAAACACTTTCAATTTGTATGCAATCTGGCAGGCCCTTGCACTACATAGAAAAGGTAAATCTGAAGGAAAAAGTCTTCGGAAAATCTTATAGTGTGTATGGCCATACATGTTCAATTTTTGTTGTACAATTTTCTGATAGATTAACCACAAACCACATAATTTGATGTCAAAGCTAAACAACACTTTCACTTATCCAATTAGGCAGGCCTTTGTACTACATACTTGAAGGTAAATTTCAAGAAAATTGGACAGAATATTGTAAGAAAATTGGATCATGTATGGCCCTACACACTATAAGGTTTTCTGAAGACTTTTTCCTTCAGATTTACCTTTTCTATGTAGTGCAGGGGCCTGCCAGATTGCATACAAATTGAAAGTGTTTAGGTTTGACCTCATATTATCTGGTTTTGGTAAATCTAAAGGAAAAAATCTTCAGAAAATCTTATAGTGTGTATGGCCCATTAGTCTAAATGAAAAAAGCCACTTTGTGCTCATGCTGAGATTATTGAAAACATTTCCTATGTGTGTTGACTTGATGTAGTAATTTTTTTATATATATATCTACATATCTTTTTTTGGGTTGTTGAGTTCTGAGTTCTGGGGTTGCACTGCATATGTTCAATCAATTTGCAAATTCTCAGATTTGCAAGCTCAAACACTGCTATTTTTCAGAGTGTAATGTGGCTCTATATAGGAAGCAACACTAATATGGCTCCCCACTCAACAAATATATTAATTTCACACATATACAATGTTTTATTTTTGGGGTGTTGCTTGTCATATATAACAACAGACAGTTGTAGGTAGTTCAGGGATTTGAACACCCAAATACATTGCTGCA